>NW_025814638.1:0-118358 GCF_018902025.1 Drosophila willistoni | reverse complement strand
TACAAGCCTACATGGAAAATTTCAGCTCTGTAGCTCCAACGGTCGAGGAGGAGTTTGCGTTGATCCAGACGGACGGACGGACGGACGGACGGACGGACGGACGGACGGACGGACGGATGGACGGACATGGCTATTTGAACTCGTCTCGTCGTGCTGATCAAGAATATATATACTTTATATGCTCGGAAATGCTTCCTTCTATGCGTTGCACACTTTTGACCAAAATTAATATACCCTTTTTGCAAGGGTATAAAAATGTCCAATACATATTTTCGGTCTTAAAGCTCACTTCTTTTTAATAAATATCCCAAAAGATTTTAATTTGTTTTGAAAAAAAAAGATCGGAGCAACTATTAAACAACCAAATAATTACAAAAAATGGATCTAAGTCCATTAATTTTACCCGTTGCCCACAAGTAAATTTCATTTAAATTGACGATACAGACGTTTCGGCTGCTGTACTTTGTAGTAGCGCTTGTAACCGTTTTTATTTAAAAAGGAAAAGAAAAATAAGAGTTGGAATGATTTTTTGTTTATAACTAAAACGATATATAAACGTTTTATCCCTAAAAGCGAGCAATATAAATAGTAACTTGATTTCACTGCTTGCGCTGCTTGTATTGTTAATTAGCGTTATACTAACAGAATGTTACTCTATGTAAAATTCGAAAAAACAGTAACTGCGATGTCGAGAATCGTTTTTGTGATTAGAAAATTTTCTTTGAATTTTCCAATGGAGTATCCGATTACTTTCTCTTAGATTTTTTGTGGCGCCCCCTAGGCTCCTCTAAAGTTGGTATCAGGGAAGTTTAGTGGTAATCGACGTGAAGAAAGGGGTCCAAAGAGGATTAGAAATTTAGCCAAGTATGTCGGCCATGGGAATGACTTTTCTTTTTCAAGTTAACTTCAAGTAGTGCGGACATAAAAATTGAAAAATTGAAATAAAAGTGAAAACTAATTTCTTTTGGAAAAAGTCCTAAACTTAAATTTTTAATTCAAAGTGAACAGTTTTCTTTTAGTAAATGTAAGTATGGCGTTATATAAACGCATAAGTTAGTTAATAAAAAAAAGGAAGCGATATTTATATAAATATTGTATTGTATTGTATTAAAGTATAGGATATAGTTGTAAACTATCAACCTAACTATTTTTTACAAGCACTGGCTACTAAGGCCTTCGGCTTAGACGAAAACTACATCCATACACTAGCCTGGGATTCGAACCCGGATCCTCGTTGTTCAGTTGACTAAATGACTAGGCCACTTAGACAACTCATCTACCGAGGACTGCGTCCAGATAAATATACATTTTTATCCTTTAGGCATATGGGCACATACTAAAGAAAAGCGCCTTTTAGTGCGGGTGTACTAAGAGAATTTTTTTTATAAAATTGGCACCTAGTCCGCAGACTAGATTTATTAGTCTAAGCCTATCAGCAGACTTATGAGTGAAAGGCAAGCCCATCGAAACGGACCGAAGTCCACTGGAGCAGCAGACGCTCGCGAAGGCGCACCTTTGGGCAGACATTTGACCAGAAAAAGATTTAAGGAGACGGGCATAAAAGAGTGGAAAGAGGGTCAGGCATAAAAAGAGTATATGGTTCTCTAGGCTTGAGGAGAGGCTTGCCAGCTCATGCTTTTGTTTGACATAAAAGCTGTTCTTAAAATAATTATCAGCCAGCGATGCTTTTATATGTTTTATATGTTCCGTTTTGGTTGCCTTTTTGCTTTTTGATCGCTGCATAGCCAGGCCCTAATTTTGTGCGTATTTTTTTTTCCTAATAATTTTGTCTTAATGCTAATCTTTAAATCGTAAAAATCTGAGTCATTGGTATACTCCAAAGCCAATTTTACTTTTTTTGTAATCTTTTATTTTACTTTGCTTTTACGATTTTTTTCATTGTATGTAAATTTGTTTTTGGCCATGATTGAATCTGTGAAATTTTTGCTTAACCCCTTTTTCGGTACGCCAATGGCAAAAGCTTATCATGTTGGTAACATAATAACTTTTAATTCTCTCTCAAGCAAAATACTCTCCCCCTATACTTAACATAATTGCTTACAGCTGTCACCAGAAAGATCTTTCTCCGTAGGATACATAAGTGGAGTACTCTTTGTTTAAAAATCATGTTTATTTGTTTGTTGTTGGTATATGAATGACCGGTTGAATAAAGAGGGAAAATTTCACGACAATAGGTCAGAAATAACGATGTAATTGAGAAAAGTCACTGTTCGAGAGTTTGGCGTTTGTATGGGAGCTATATCATATAGTAGTCTGATCCGGCTTATTCCGAGATATACAACCCCTGCAGTATATACAAGCCTACATGCAAAATTTCTCTCTAGCTCTAACGTTGACGATACTATGTGCAGTACGTTCAAGTGGCCCCTACGACACCAGGAAAAAACCTGTTACGTGCGAGTACAAGCAGATAGTTGACCACCTCCCACCCGACCTACCGAGGGTGCAGCCGTATAACGCACGGCACGAATCGCGTGGACAAATACACAATAGAAAAAACAGACAAACAAATAATACTATAGCTATCTATTAACTAAATGGGGTAGGATAGATGTTTTAAGATAGATAATAGAAGTTTGTCATCAGAGCAGAGGACGCTAAAAGGTTCATGCATGGCATAGTTAGAAGAACAACGACTAAGGGATAAAGGTATCAAAGGATGTCTACTTTTTCTACATGGGTCATGAGTCAACATCACCAATTAGGAGCTTGTGCATACAAATAACACCAAGCATAATTCTATAGGTAGTTATGGAAGGAAGGTTAATCAAGAGAAGTCTACTAGAATACGAAGGCAAATTGACATTGCGATCCCATCTTAAGCCACGAAGAGCAAATAGCATGATCTGCTTTTGAACGGATTCAAGTCTAATCTGGTGCAACTCATGTTGAGTAGCCAAATGCAAGATCCATACTCTAAAATAGGACGCACAAACGAAGTAAAAGAACTTTAATTCTATAGGGGTCATAAAATTCTTTTGACCACCTTTTAATGAAACCCAGAACACTCATGGCCTTTGCGACCGTGGTGGAAAAATGGGTGTTAAAATTTAACTTATGGTCCATAAGTACGCCAAAATCATTCATATTATTTAGACGTTTTAAAGAACTATTGTTTAGAAAATAAGAGACCAGTTGAGGAGAGTTACGAAAAAAAGTCATAAGCACACGCGAATGAACAATGACTGATGGAAGATCGTTAATGAATAATGTGAAAAGCAGAGGGCCAAGCTAACTACCTTGAGGTATACCAGAAGTCACAGGAATGGAATCGGAAAAAGAAGACTTAAAAAGTACCTTCTGTTTTCTATTTGTTAAATATTCGCAAACCCAAGATAGGAAAAGGGGTAGAAACCCAATGTCGTTCAGCTTAGAAAGTAATAGGGTATGATTAACAGAATCAAAGGCTTTGATAATTATAGAGGTAAATTCTAAAAGGTTAGTGGTTGTAGATCTACGTTTCACAAACCCATGTTGAGATGGCGAAATAATAGAGTTGCAAAAATGTTGCAATTGAGAAGTTATAATTTTCCCAAAAGCTTTCGGAATAACGGACAGTTTTCGGACTTTTTGCCCATTTTTATGTAGAGGAATGAAGATATACAACTCCTTCCAAATAGATTGAAAAGAGGAAGATTCGACAAAAAATAGAAACAATTTTAAAATGGGTTTATATAATTCTTTTGCACAGAATCTGAGTACACATCCAGGAAGACCATCTGGCCCCCAGAATAAACTGGTTTAATTAGTTTAGGTTCGCTAAGAATAGAACTTTCATCAATCACTGGATTAAAAATGCAATTAGCCTTTTTTAAATAATAAGGATACGGACTTGCTCGATATTTCGATGAGGAAAAAGTTGTTTTGAAAAAACTCGCAAACATATCGGCAATTGCCTGATCAGTGCTCGCTTTTTTATTTTGAAACGACAAAAAAGATGGGTGCACATAGGTCTTACTTTTAGAATTAACAAAATTATAAAATTGTTTAGGGTCAGAAGAAAACTGATGCTTACACCGCTGAAGATAATTCTTATAGCATTGTGTATTAAGCATCATGAACTTGGAACGAGCGACTGTATATAGAGCATAATCTGATGAACAACGCGTTTTTTGAAACTTCTTATAATATCGTGTCTTCACATTTTTCAAATTGGATAACTCACAAGAGAACCAGGGAGGTTTGTTAAGCCGCTCCAGCCTACCAAGAGGCACACAAATATCAAAGAGTGAATTCAGAGTATCATAGAAAAAACGAACAGCTGAGTTCATATATCTACAATTGTACAGATGAGACCAATCGGTAGTAGTAATGTTTTCATTAAGGCTGGCAAAGTCAGTCTTACGAAAGCACCTAGTTAGAGGTAACTCAGTTGAACCAAGTAATGGTGAAAGCAAGGGCAGATCAATTTTTAAATTTAATGCAGGATGAAATATGTCTTCTGGAAGAATAAATGGTTCGATCCTAGAAACATCACAACAAGAAGAATCTAATAAGATCTAACCATTTTCCATTAGAATTTAACATAGGATTGACTTTGGATAAAGATAAGCCTCGAAGGCCATCAATAAAGTCATGTGACATAGAGGGCAGCAACATGGTTTATTCATCTGTTGGTGACCATGCTAAAGCGGGTAAATTAAAATCACCTACAACTATGAGCATGTCTTGACTGGAAACCCGAAGCGTCAGCCGCAGCAGCAACGTTGAACAAGTCACCCACTGCAGCTTTTAGAGCTATCGGCAATTTCCATTGGAATGGGTAATTGCCCAAACACATCGCACACTACAATAGGCATCCGTTTTTAAGAGATCATTCCCAGGTGATACTGGTAATTCCTTACTAATAGCATTCACAACCGGTCTCTTAAGCGATATCAATTGCTGTACATTAGGAGTGGACGGTGCATGAGACCGGTCGGGGATAATAAGAGACGCGGATCTACAGATACAGAAATACCCCAAGGACTGGTCTTTTTACGTTTCGGAGACTCATTCATATGCGATAGTCTCCACCGTTTTAATAAACTCCCTTAAAGTGTCAAAACTATCTCTAGTCCGCCTAATGAAAGAGCGCATCTCATTCCCGACCGCCCGGCATGCATCACATCCATTTTTTAAGCCACCACCTTTAGCAATAGACTCCTTCATTCTGCCTGTGTAACCTGCACACTTAACGTGAATCGCGTTGTCACACAACCAACAAACAATATAATCATGGGAGTCAACCGCATTCAAAAGTCAGTCAAATACAAAAAAATAAAAAATAAAACTTGTAAAAGTAAAAAATCTGTGCATAAGAATATACTGACCAGTTCTGACACAAGGGTTAATGTGCAGAGTCAGCCTTCACAACTAAAGAAATTAATAAATAAGAATACCCAAAAACAAAAACACGTATCACAGAGTCGCGGGTAGGCAGAAGACGAGAGCGCAAATTAATCAAGAATATATAATTATATATCTGGTCTTTCCAGATAGGAAAAACAGATATGGTTTTTGTTGAATTAAAAGACGGGGCTTTATTCAATGAATGAATACTTAAAACTGAAGTACAAGATGTCTTAGAGTAATATTTATAGGCTAAACTTGTGAGCCCTTTAGTGGCGTGCGATATTTGTGCGATTTCAATCAAATTTGATTAGCCCGAATTTAATGCTGAATTAGCGGTTTCACGCTTTTGACTTTTAGGGGGACAATTTAAAGTTTGATTTTAGGGGCGAAAAGTTTATAAGGTTTAGGGTATTGAAGTTGGATATATGACTCCCCCATCCTAAAAAAATAGCCTGTCCTTAGGCGGATACATTGGGATATAGAGAGGGGTTTTTCTCAGCTGTAAATATTGGAGTATCAATTTTGTTTATAATTTGGGACTCAATTTTTTCAACAATTGGGGTTTCGATTATTTCTGTGGGACCACGATTGTTATTTCATCGAAAATTCTTAATTATTAATTCTTGTGGCATTGCCTTAAACTTATAGATTAAGTATGTAATCAAACTTATTATAGTAAGTATAAAAGTGGTTAATGTAATAGTTTGAAATGCAGTATGTATAATATTTCGTATGTTCGTTAATTATCTCTTTTGTTTGGATAAAGGAAATAGGTTCTAGCCTGGTGAGATTGTTTGTTACATAAATACTTTGGCTATAGTCAAGCAATGAATTTATTATTGATATTTCGTTTAGTTGTAAGGCACAATCGTAAATTTTTATTATGTTATTGCCTTTTATTATTAATTCGTTGTTACGCAATTTTGATTAAGTTTAGTTTTTGGTAAATTCCATGTTACAATTATGTTTGGTTCAATGTAATAAGTTTGAAAATTCTTATATGTCTTAGTGTATTTACAAGTGGTTGGGATTTGATTTAAAATGCCCATTATACATTCGTTAGTTTCTATTTGTTTTGTATTTTTATTGAACAAAGTATTGTTGTTAAAATAGTATTTATCGTATGAATTTTCTGTCAAAATATTTTTATTCTCGTCTGGATAAGGAAGTATCTCAAATATAGGTGTTTTTATTATTTCTTGAGGAATGTTTGAAATGATAAATATTTCGTTTAAATTTGGTTTAAGCCAGGTGGATGTTTTGGTATTCAATAGTTTTTCCGAATTAACATGATTTAAGTGATTATGTTTTAAAAGTTTTGGGTTGAAAATTCCTAGCCTAGTGAGCTTCATGCCCATTTCTATGTCTTCAATGTATTCTGTGAAATGCTCAAAATTAAAGATTAAAACTTCCAATTTTACTAATTTTTCCTTTTCGTCCTTGAGGTTGTTTAGTACTTCTAAACCTTTATTAATAGTGTAATTTAGTTCGTTTGCTTGTACGCTATTGCTTTCAAGATAATTTATTTTTTCTTCTAACTCATTTATCGTCCTGATCAAGAGTACCAAAAAGATATTTGTATATTGAACTAATTCCGTTAATTAGTCCTCGTTTGTTACGTTTTGCAATTTCTATTCTATTAATTTCCCTACTTAGTTTTTCTGTTAAGTATTGAATATGGTTTATGTCATTGAAATCATGTGCTTGTTGCATTAAATTGTTATATGTAATGTCTATTAGAAATTAAATTCACTTTTAAATAAAGATATTTCAAGTTTGTCGGTAAGTCCATGGTTCCTGTCATAAATATTAAGTAACCGTTCGGTGCTTTTAGTGGGTTTATGTCAATGGATTGGTTGTTAAGAATAGCATTATGCACAAAAAAGTCATCTTGAGTTGTTGACCTGTAATTAATCAATTGCCGTATTTGCTATTATTAAGTTTCTTTTTCTTTTTGAATTTTGATTTGTAGTTTGTGATTTTTATCATCTCTAACTGATTTATTTTTTTTTTTCTGTCTTTTGAATGGATTTGTCGTGGTGCTTGTTTAAATCTATTCAAATTGTTTATTTGATGTATTTTATTCTTTTGGGTATTATTGTCGGGTGATCCTATTGTTCGGTTAGTTGTTTTATGTCTCGTCTTATGGTTGTATATGTCGACAATTTTTTCAAATTTGATTAATTTATCTTCGATGTTATTTTTTCTATGTATAATTCTGAGTTTTTCAATTACTGTTTTATGGAATCTTTCTACGTCTGAAATGGCTTTTTTTCTTGTTGTGATTTCTACATTTTCTTCTTACAGCCAATTTTTAGTGCTCTACACAGAAATGCTGAATCTTTGTCTGATTTTATTTCTATTGGTTTGCCCATTTCAGTGAATACTTTCATAATTGCTCTCTTAGCTTCTAACCAATCTCTAGACTTTACTTCTACTTCTTCTAGGGCCTGGGAAAATGGAAAATGCAGGCTTATTGTTTATCCTAGCGATCGGACTGTTACTTGAGATTGGCGATCATGCGACAAATGGGCATGTGACGATTGAGTGGGGTTGACCAATGGGTATTGCATGTGATGATGAAATAGGGTCGGCCAATGGGCATGCGGTTAATGGGCATGTGTTGACGGACTTGGGTCTATGGCTTCTATGTTATGGTATGAGTTGTGATAGAAGTGCTTAACTTGTATATGTATATATGTGTATATTTATTTTCTCTTTTTTATTTTTCGAGAGTATTTTTGGCAATGATAGACTTATTCAAAAAAATTTTTCGGACAATATATTAGTTTTTTTTTTTCATTTTATTTTTTTCTATTTTGTTAGTAATATTTATATTCAAATTATTTAATTAATTAATTATTTATAATGGCAGCGCAAAATCGCCTCTTGCCACAAAGGTGCCTACATATACTAGCACACTTTTTGTTTTTTTTTGTTAAATTTTTTTTGTTGTTTCTGCATCTGCTGCTGTTGCTGGTCGCTGCATCTGGCTCTGCTGCTGTTGTTGCCTCGCCTGTTTGGTCCTCTGGTGCACTTTTTCCAGCTCATCTATTTTATTCCACAGCTCGCATGCTTCCGCCCAGGGTGGTGGGCCGTCCAGTGGGCACTCCTCCAATGCCTTCTGGAGTGCTTCTTTTATATCCTTTGGCATTTGTTAATGTGGTCTGCCCAGTTTTTTTTTCACTTTGCCTTTTTTTTACTTATGGCAAGGATTTTTTTTGTTATTATTATTTATTGCCAATGTTAGGCAGGATCGCCATGAAGTAGGCGAAGGCAAGGTTTGACTTGAAGTGATTTATTGGGGCCCCAAGCCAGGTATTTATAGGAGAACATTTACTTTGGTCTTATGGCTAGTGTCCTTAAGGGTACTTAAAGCTAGACATTATGCTTAAGTTCTAATTACTTCTAATCTATCCCTAAAAGTATGTGGCCTAATCCTATCCCTAAAAGTATACTACACTTAAACGCATATGCCATTTTTATAACCTTGCAAAAACGGTACATTAATTTTGGTCAGAAGAAGGAAGCATCTCCGACCATATAAAGTATATACATATATTCTTTATCAGCACGAAGAGGCGAGTTCAAATAGCCATGTCCGTCCGTCCATCTGTACGTCCGTCTGGATCAGCGCAAACTCCTCCTAGACCTAGCAGAGACCCGAAAGGCACCCGCCTTTCATTCGAACTTCTATCCAGAGGTCCTCATCCATCGTGCCGCCTACTCCATCTGCATCCAAAGTTCCCCCTCCATCTCGACCAGTCTCTGGGCGATCCACCGAGGCAATTGCAACTTGTTGCAAGGGGGTCGGTAGAGACAGCAAAGATGAGGGGTAGGGTTTGGTTCAATGTAATTAGTTTGAAAATTCGTATATGTATTTTACAAGTGTGTATTTACAAGTGGTTGGGATTTGAATTATAATTCCTATTAATTATTCATTAGTCTCTACTTGTTTTGTATTTTTATTGAACAAAGTGTTGTTGTTAAAATAGTATTTATCGTATGAATATTCTGTCAAAATATTTTTATTCTCATCTGGATAAGGAAGTATCTCAAAGATAGGGGTTTTTATTATTTCTTGAGGAATGTTTGAAATGATAAATATCTCGTTTGAATTCCAATGGTTCCAGTAGTTTCAATCCAGGTGGATGTTTTTGTATATAATAGTTTTTCCGAATCAACATGACTTAGTGATTTCTTTTAAAAGTTTCGGGTTGAAAATTCCTAGTCTAGTGAGCTGCAGGCCCTTTCCTACTCTTCAATGTATTCTGTGAAAAGCTCAAAATTAAAAATTAGAACTTCTAATTTTACTGATTTTTCCTTTTCTTCCTTGAGGTTGTTTATTACTTCTAAACCTTTATTAATAGTGTCTATTACGTAATTTAGTTCGTTTGCTTGTACGCTATTGCTTTCAAGATTATTTATTTTTTTGTCTAACTCATCTTTATCGTCCTGATCAAGAGTACCAAAAAGATATTTGTATATTGAACTAATTCCGTTAATTATTCCTCGTTTGTCATGTTTTACAATTTGTATTCCATTAATTTGCCTACTCAGTTTTTCTGTGGGGTATTGAATATAGATTATGTCTTTAAATTCCAATTTTTGAATTTTGATTTGTAGTGTGTGACCTTTTGTCCTCTATTTCTTTCTTCAAATCGTTTGTCATCTAACTGATTTATTTCTCCTGTCTTTTTGAATTTGTTGTTTTTGACTTTACTAAGGTGCTTGTTTAAATCTAGTATCGATTTCAAAGTCGTGTCTATCTCTCTTTAAATTGTTTATTTGATGTATTTTATTCGTTTGGGTGTTTTTCTGAGTTTTTCATTTACTATTTTGGGGAATCTTTCTACGATTGAAATTACGTTTTTACTTGTTGTAATTTCTAACTTTACATTTTCTTCTTGCAGCCAATTTTTTAGTGCTATACACAGAACTGCTGAATCTTTGTCTGAATTTATTCCTATTGGTTTGCCCATTTCAGTCAATACTTTCAAAATTGCTCTCTTGGCGTCTAACCAATCTTTAGATTTTACTTCGACAAGTGTTGCAAATGTCAATGCATGAAAAGAATTGTAAATTGTCGATCATGAAAAGTCCATGACGTATTTTTTTCTGATATTAGAAATTTCAAAAGTTAGTTTTGTATTTCTATTTTCTGTCTTTGCGATATTGCATACTGAGTATTCGTTAGTAATGTTTTGAATCAGGTTTTGAAAATCGGGGAAATAATATTTTTCTTTAAACAAATTAATCGTTTTTCCGATTCCTGGATGTAATAATTCTTTATGTTGTTTTAGGATTATTTCTTTCAATTGTGCAAACGTTTGAAGGTCTTCTAACTTAATGCTTGATTTCGAGGTTTTTGTATTTGCGTTCGATCGTATTATTTCAATAAAGGCTTGTTGAAAAATGGGATAATCTTGTTCATTATGGAAATTTAGTACAGTTTTCTTAACGCAAAGATATCTTTTAATTATATCCCTTGCGTAAGCTTTGGTCATTTCTTTGTATGTTATTTTTATGTTCGATTTATAAAAATAGGTTGATGTTCTGCTTTGTCTTCTGAACCTCTAATGAATTCTATTTGCCTGTTAAAATATTTAATGGGTTTTTCTACTATTGGAATGTAATTTTCATTATCCTCATGAGCACTATGTATTGTAGCTGCGGTGCTGTCTGTTGATCCTAAAAAGTGTTCATCTCATTTAATTCTGGAAAGTGCATCTGCTACGTGATTTTCTTTGCCGGGTAAATATTTAATTTTGTAATCAAACTCATTTAGTTTTATTCTCCATCGTTAAAGTTTCATATTTGGTTCTTTTATATTGCTGAGCCATACTAAAGGCTTATAGTCGCTTAGAATTTCGAACTTTCTACCGAAAAGGTATGGTCTGAAATACTTTGTTGCCCAAACTATTGCTAGTAATTCTTTTTCTATAGCTAAATAATTTATCTCATGTTCGTTAAACGTTCTGCTTGCGTAATAAATATGTCTATGGTCCTGTGAGATAAACGCATCTAAAGAATATTGCTAGCATCTCTGGTTAGAAAAAATGGATTTTTGAAATCGGGATATGCAAGTATAGGATCCTTCATAAGGAGATATTTTAATTTTTCAAAGGATGAAATATAATGTGGGTCGTTTATGTTAATTTTAGCTCCTTTCTTTAATCCCAGAGTTAAAGGTTTTGCAATATGTGCAAAGTTTGGTATGAATTTCCGGAAGAATCCGCATAATCCTAGGAATGAATTTATTTCATTTGGGGTTTTAGGGATCCGAAAATTTTTGAATTGCTTAGATTTTATTTTGGTTAGGTTGTATACCTTCTGTTGTTATCATATGACCAAGGAATTCTGCTTCTTTTTTCATAAATTCGCATTTGTCGAGTTGGAGTTTAAAATTAGCTTCTCTTAGTTTGTTAAATACCTTTCTGAGTGATATTATGTGTTCCTGCAATGAAGTGAAGTACACTATAATGTCATCCAGATAAACAAGACAATCCTTATAAATAAGGTCTTCCAAAAGATTATTCATGCATCTTTGGAATGTTGCCCGGGCATTTTAAGACCAAATGGCATACGTGTGTATTCGTAATGGCCATTTTTAGTTGAGAAAGCTGTTTTTGCAATAGATTCAGGATCCATTTGAATTTGATGAAATCCCTTAGCTAAATCAATGGTGGTAAAGTATTGGCATTTTCCCAGTTTGTCAAGAATTTCATCCATGACTGGAATTGGGAATTTGTCATCTATTGTGACTTTATTTAAATTTCGGTAGTCAATGACAAATGTAAATTTTTGTTTGTTGGAAGCATCTCCTTTTTTTGGAACGATCCAAATGGGTGAACAGTAGGGTGAGTTCTATTTTCGAATGATGCCCTGTTCGATCATTTCATTTATTTGTTTGTTGATTTCTATATCAAACGTTTGGGCATATTTGTATGTACGTTTATAAATTGGGTCCTCATGTGTTGTACAAATAGAGTGCTTTATAGTACTCGTGAAAGTCAAATTTTCACCTTCGCGGTACTGAATGTCACTGAATTCGTACAAGACTTTTTTAAGTTTTTGTGTTTCTTCGTTGTTTAAATGGTCGAGTCTATACTCATTGCTTTCTATTATTTCATTTTCAATCGCAAAATTTGTGTCTGGGTCCCTACCTGTAGGTGGGTCCAAACATTCTATATTATGTTCTTCTTCTATTTCTTCATTATCTCTGAAATAAAATCTATAGTTTCCTAGTTTTGCGTATTCTTCTTCGTAATTTATTTGGGCTTTACATGCTTTTAGGAAAATTCTGCATGTCATATTTATTTGAAAATTTATGGATATACAATTTTTGTTCTGTCGGACATAGTTTGCTGGGTGCAAGAAAAATGATTTCTTTTACTTCTACTGCTCCTTCAATCATTCCTGGATGTAATAATTCTTTATGTTGTTTTAGGATTCTTTCTTTCAAATGTGCAAACGTTTGAATGTCTTCTAACTTAATGCTTGATTTCGAGGTTTTTGTATTTGCGTTCGATCGTATTATTTCAATAAAGGCTTGTTGAAAAATGGGATAATCTTGTTCATTATGGAAATTTAGTACAGTTTTCTTAACGCAAAGATATCTTTAATTATATCCCTTGCGTAAGCTTTGGTCATTTCTTTGTATGTTATTTTTATGTTCGATTTATAAAAATAGGTTGATGTTCTGCTTTGTCTTCTGAACCTCTAATGAATTCTATTTGCCTGTTAAAATATTTAATGGGTTTTTCTACTATTGGAATGTAATTTTCATTATCCTCATGAGCACTATGTATTGTAGCTGCGGTGCTGTCTGTTGATCCTAAAAAGTTTTCATCTCATTTAATTCTGGAAAGTGCATCTGCTACGTGATTTTCTTTGCCGGGTAAATATTTAATTTTGTAATCAAACTCATTTAGTTTTATTCTCCATCGTTAAAGTTTCATATTTGGTTCTTTTATATTGCTGAGCCATACTAAAGGCTTATAGTCGCTTAGAATTTCGAACTTTCTACCGAAAAGGTATGGTCTGAAATACTTTGTTGCCCAAACTATTGCTAGTAATTCTTTTTCTATAGCTAAATAATTTATCTCATGTTCGTTAAACGTTCTGCTTACGTAATAAATATGTCTATGGTCCTGTGAGATAAACGCATCTAAAGAATATTGCTAGCATCTCTGGTTAGAAAAAATGGATTTTTGAAATCGGGATATGCAAGTATAGGATCCTTCATAAGGAGATATTTTAATTTTTCAAAGGATGAAATATAATGTGGGTCGTTTATGTTAATTTTAGCTCCTTTCTTTAATCCCAGAGTTAAAGGTTTTGCAATATGTGCAAAGTTTGGTATGAATTTCCGGAAGAATCCGCATAATCCTAGGAATGAATTTATTTCATTTGGGGTTTTAGGGATCCGAAAATTTTTGAATTGCTTAGATTTTATTTTGGTTAGGTTGTATACCTTCTGTTGTTATCATATGACCAAGGAATTCTGCTTCTTTTTTCATAAATTCGCATTTGTCGAGTTGGAGTTTAAAATTAGCTTCTCTTAGTTTGTTAAATACCTTTCTGAGTGATATTATGTGTTCCTGCAATGAAGTGAAGTACACTATAATGTCATCCAGATAAACAAGACAATCCTTATAAATAAGGTCTTCCAAAAGATTATTCATGCATCTTTGGAATGTTGCCCGGGCATTTTTAAGACCAAATGGCATACGTGTGTATTCGTAATGGCCATTTTTAGTTGAGAAAGCTGTTTTTGCAATAGATTCAGGATCCATTTGAATTTGATGAAATCCCTTAGCTAATCAATGGTGGTAAAGTATTGGCATTTTCCCAGTTTGTCAAGAATTTCATCCATGACTGGAATTGGGAATTTGTCATCTATTGTGACTTTATTTAAATTTCGGTAGTCAATGACAAATGTAAATTTTTGTTTGTTGGAAGCATCTCCTTTTTTTGGAACGATCCAAATGGGTGAACAGTAGGGTGAGTTCTATTTTCGAATGATGCCCTGTTCGATCATTTCATTTATTTGTTTGTTGATTTCTATATCAAACGTTTGGGCATATTTGTATGTACGTTTATAAATTGGGTCCTCATGTGTTGTACAAATAGAGTGCTTTATAGTACTCGTGAAAGTCAAATTTTCACCTTCGCGGTACTGAATGTCACTGAATTCGTACAAGACTTTTTTAAGTTTTTGTGTTTCTTCGTTGTTTAAATGGTCGAGTCTATACTCATTGCTTTCTATTATTTCATTTTCAATCGCAAAATTTGTGTCTGGGTCCCTATCTGTAGGTGGGTCCAAACATTCTATATTATGTTCTTCTTCTATTTCTTCATTATCTCTGAAATAAAATCTATAGTTTCCTAGTTTTGCGTATTCTTCTTCGTAATTTATTTGGGCTTTACATGCTTTTAGGAAAATTCTGCATGTCATATTTATTTGAAAATTTATGGATATACAATTTTTGTTCTGTCGGACATAGTTTGCTGGGTGCAAGAAAAATGATTTCTTTTACTTCTACTGCTCCTTCAATCATGTGTATTTTGGAATCTCAAAAATAAGTTTTGAAATTAAAAAGTTTTCGGACATTATGTTTATTGAAGATCCTGAGTCGACTACACATCTCAGAGGTTTATTGTTCATTGTTATTCTGATGAAGGTCTTGTCTCTATCTTTTCTTCCGATTGTTCCGATGCATTCTGATGAAAATTTTCGGATGTGTCCATTTTGGTAATTCCACAATTACTTTCTCTTTGCCTTTTTGTAGGCTGGTTGGCTACATTATTTTTGGATAGTTATTTTGCTGTTGATTATTCATTGGATTTTGAGCCCTGTCAATATTTAATTTTTGTTGAAATTCTTGGAAAAGTTGTTGGTTTTGTGTTGTATCTGATTGTTTTGTTTGAGACGGAGATGTACTATTGGGTACAAAAGATTTTCCACCTTTTTAATTTTGATTTTGGCTTTGATTTGTTTTTCTGATTTCTGTTATACTATCCTCGTATAACCCTTCTCTTTGAGCTACTTGTTTCAGCTTGCTAACTGTGGTTATATCATATCTAGCTAACGTAATAAATAATCTATCGGGTAATTTTTTATTGATTACATCTTTTATGGTGTTATTGAAAGCATTTGTATAAAGAGCAGTGTTATTTGCATCGTTTTCAAGACTAAGCTTGTTTGTGATAATATAGGATTTATCTTAGAGGCGTCGAAGAAGTTCCTCACATGGGGTCTGTGTCTTCAATTCATTGATGAGGAATCTTCTTAGTTCCGGCCAGGTGTTGGGTTGTTCAATTTGCGAAAGTTGTTGAGCCTCTCCAGTGAGCTGCATCTCGATTGCGCTGAACAATATGTTATGTTGCCTTATATCGTGGGTTGGATATAGGTACATGATGAAATCTATTCTCCTTATGAATGATGTCAGATTCTCTGGAGCTCCATCATAGTTTGCCACCTGTCTTAACAAAGACAGTGCTTGATTGAGGTGGGCTTCGGTGAGTTCTACGGCCATTTTTGTTTTTAGTGGTGCTTTATTTTGTTCGCACAGAAGTTGGCGTTTTGTTCCACAATTGGAGTTTTATAGTTGTAACACACACAGTTGATATTTCCGCACACAGTTGGCGTTTTTGTTCCACAATTGGAATTTTTTTGGTTGCAACACACAGTGGATATTTCCGCGCACAATTGGCAGAAAATATTTTTCACTGTTGTAGACTTTTGAGCGTTCCCGTAAGTTTTTTATGTCGAATCGGAGTTTTATAGTGATTATTCACTAATTCTATGTAACGCACAGATAATAATTCTATGTGTCACACGGATAGAATAACAAGTTCACTTTTACCGATCCTACCGACTGGGCCAATTATATATCTGGTCTTTCCAGATAGGAAAAAAAGGATATTGTTTTTGTTGAGTTGAAAGACGGGACTTTATTCAATGAATGAATACTTAAAACTAAAGTACAAAGTTGTCTTAGTGTAATATTTATAGACTTGTGAGCCCTTTAAACTTGTGAGCCTCAATTAGCGCTCTCACGCTTTTGACTTTTAGGGGGACAATTGTTATTGCAAGTGTCCAATTGTTTATTATAAAAAACGGATGTTTACTTTAAAGTTTGATTTTAGGGGGCGAAAAGTTTATAAGGTTCAGGGTATTGAAGTTGGATATATGACTATATATACTTTATATGGTCGGAGATGCTTCCTTCTATGCGTTGCACACTTCTGACCAAAATTAATATACCCTTTTTGCACGGGTATAAAAAGGAATAAAAAAATATAAAAAATGAAGTAAGTCGTCTCGCCGACTTGGGTATACCATACACCAGGTGAAACAAATATTTAAAATTTCGAGAACCAAATGTATGTCTATTAAATTGTTTTAACATGACTCATACCATATGCTATCTCGCTCACTCTACAAACACACGAGCACTCTAGTGCCGCCACTAGACAACGGCCAATTCTGCCCTTATGGATCGCGAAGCAAAATACGTTCATACGCATATTTTGCATGTTTCTAGTCCGATTTCAATCGAATTTGGTAGCTTGGTAGAAATAGATAAGATTAATTAATCTGCCAAAGTTAATCGCGATGGTCAAAAAATTGCAAGAGCCAATCGGTTTTTTCTAAATTATGGATGCGGAAGTGGGCGTGGCAACATATTAAAATACATATATTCTGCGCGCATACTAAGCCAGTATACATACTAAATTTGGTGACTTTAGTTTTGTTAGTTTTCGAGAAAATCTGTTTTGTTTAATTTGCGGGGGCGGAAATGGGCATGGCAAAATTTTTAAAACGTACCAAATTTCGGTAGATTTCATAGTTTTTAAGAAAATCTGTTTTTTGTAAATTCCGGGGGCGTAAGGGGGCGTGTCAAAAAGTCGGAACAATTTTTTTATTTTTTAATTTTTTAATTTACCCGCTTTCGCATGGTCACTAACAGATGAATCTACCACGTTGCTGCCCTCTTTGTCACATGACTTTATTGATGGCCTTCGAGGCTTATCTTTATCCAAAGTCAATCCTGTCTTAAATTCTAATGGAAAATCGTTAGATCTTATTTTTGTATTGGATTCTTCTTATTGTGAGGTTTCTAGGATCAAACCATTTGTTCTTCCAGAAGACAAATTTCATCCTACATTAAATTTAAAAATTGATCTGCCCTTGCTTTCACCATTACTTGGTTCAACTGAGTTACCTCTAACTAGGTGCTTTCGTAAGACTGACTTTGCCAGCCTTAATGAAAACATTACTACTACCGATTGGTCTCATCTGTACAATTGTAGATATATGAACTCAGCTGTTCGTTTTTTCTATGATACTCTGAATTCACTCTTTGATATTTGTGTGCCTCTTGGTAGGCTGGAGCGGCTTAACAAACCTCCCTGGTTCTCTCGTGAGTTATCCAATTTGAAAAATGTGAAGACACGATATTATAAGAAGTTTCAAAAAACACGTCGTTCATCAGATTATGCTCTATATACAGTCGCTCGTTCCAAGTTCATGATGCTTAATACACAATGCTATAAGAATTATCTTCAGCGGTGTAAGCTTCAGTTTTCTTCTGACCCTAAACAATTTTATAATTTTGTTAATTCTAAACGTAAGACCTCTGTGCACCCATCTTTTTTGTCTTTTCAAAATAAAAAAGCGAGCACTGATCAGGCAATTGCCGATATGTTTGCGAGTTTTTTCCAAACAACTTTTTCCTCAACGAAATCTCTAGCAAGTCCGTATCCTTATCATTTAAAAAAAGGCTAATTGCATTTTCAATCCAGTGATTGATGAAAGTTCTATTCTTAGCGAACTTAAATTAGTTACACCTGTTTATTCTCCGGATCTACAACTACTAACCTTTTAGAATTTACATCAATAATTATCATGGGGTCCAAAAGTGGTACAAAAACTGATGTCATATACACTGACTTCGCAAAGCCTTTGATTCCGTTAATCATACCCTATTACTTTCTAAGCTGAGCGACATTGGGTTTCCACCCCTTTTCCTTTCTTGGGTTCGAGAATATTTAACAAATAGAATTCCATTCCTGTGACTTCTGGTGTACCTCAAGGTAGTCATCTTGGCCCTCTGCTCTTCACACTTTTTTTTAACGATCTTCCATCAGTCATTGTTCATTCGCGTGTGCTTATGTATGCTGACGATGTCAAGCTTTGTCTTACTTATAAAGATACAGATTCATTTAGTCGGCTACAAGCTGATCTTAAAAACTTTCAATCCTGGCCCTGGTGCCAGTTTAATCTACTAAATGTTAACACTACCAAATGTAAGGTAATGACTTTTTTTCGTAACTCTCCTTAACTGGTCACTTATTTTCTAAACAATAGCTCTTTAGAACGTCTAAATAATATGAATGATTTGGGCGTACTTATGGGCCATAAGTTAAATTTTCACACCCATATTTCCACCACGGTCGCAAAGTTCATGAGTGTCCTGGGTTTCATCAAAAAAAGGTCAAAAGAATTTGATGACCCCTATACAACTAAAGTTCTTTTTACTTCGCTTATCCGTCGTATTTTAGAGTATGGATCTTGCATTTGGTCACCTCAATATGAGTCGCACCAGATTAGACTAGAATCCGTTCAAAAGCAGTTCTTGCTATTTCCTCTTCGTGGCTTAAGCTGGGATCGCAATGTCAATTTGCCTTCGTATTCTAGTAGACTTCTCTTGATTAACCTTCCGTCCCTTACTAACCGTAGAATTATGCTTGGTGTCATTTTATGCACAAGCTCCTAATTGGTGATATCGACTCGCCTGAGTTATTAGCTCAGGTGAATCTATCGGTACCCTGTAGACGGAGTAGACATCCTTTGATGCCTTTATCCCTTAGTCGTTGTTCTTCTAACTATGCTATGCAAGAACCTTTTTGGGTCCTCTGCTCTGATTACAACCTTCTATTCCCTGTAATCGGCTCAAAGTTTTCTATTAATATGCTTAAAACATCTATCCTATCCATATAGTCAATAGATAGCTATAGTATTATTTGTTTGTCTGTTTTTTCTATTGTGTATTTGTCCACGCGATTCGTGCCGTGCGTTATACGGCTGCACCCCTCGGTCGGTCGGGTGGGAGATGGGCAGTTATTTGCATGAGCTCGCGCGTAAAAAAAAAAAAAAAAAACAAAAAAAAAACCCATTTACCATACATTTACTGTCTTGCTTCATGCTTATGACATTCCCTACGCAAGGCAGCTAGGTTTCGGGTCTCTACATGTAAAATTTCATGAAATAAATAATGAATCGTTTAAACGTTCTCGCAAATCATCTGTGATAGCCAACATAGAGTCGAGGAATTCATCAAAAGGACTTGCTAAAATGTTTATTCTGAGAGAACGCGGAATTAAAAATTGGTCGACATTGAAAGAATCACTTTTAAATGAATTTAAAACAGTAATAAATAGCGCGGAGTTACATAAACAATTGCCAGAACGGAAAATAAAGAAAGGTGAAAGTGTTCAAGAATATTTGTTGAAAATGAAAGAGATGGCATCACGGGGTAATATAGAGAACAGTGCTCTTATGCAGTATGTAATTGACGGAATTAATGACTTGAGTATGAACAAAGCAATATTGTACAATGCTAATAAGCTAAAAGAGTTTAAAGAGAAAATAAAATGTTATGAAAAAATGCGGGAAAAGTCAAGTAATCAAAAAAGTGAGTCTAAGAACGTTCAAATCAAAAAAGAAAGTGTAATGAAATACGAAAATAAAGAAAGTGGTATAAAATGCTATAACTGTGGGCAAAAAGGACATATATCTGAGAATTGTGACAATAAGAGTAAAGGAAGAAAGTGTTTTGGTTGCAATAATTTTGGTCACATAGCAAAAGACTGTCCAAATAAAAAGCCTGAAAATAGCACAGATGTTCGTAATACTAATAAAATATCAGCTGATCATATGTTTATGTGTAAAGAAGTATCAATCAACAATGAAAAGTGTATAGCCTTGCTTGATACTGGTAGCAAATATAATATCGTAACGGAAACAATTTATAATCGTTTGAAAAAACCTAAGCTCGCTAAAGTTGATAAAGTTCTATACGGTTTCGGAGATAAAAAGAGAGTGGTACCTATCGGTTTGTTTACTGGAAGGCTTTGCGTAAGCCAAGAACAGTTTGATTTGGTTTTTTTAGTGGTATCATCTGAATTCCTAGATGATGAAGTGATTTTGGGAGAAGACTTTTGTAAGCATTTCATGAAATAAATAATGAATCGTTTAAACGTTCTCGCAAATCATCTGTGATAGCCAACATAGAGTCGAGGAATTCATCAAAATTTTGTTGGGGACCTCTGCGAAGGGCATTCATAATATCTCTGTCTGATCTTTGGTCTTATTTACCTATCTCTTAAACGAATGCATAGATCGAACCAGTTCATTTCATTCGAGGTTCGATGACATCGCCAGAAAAATGTTAGGGCAGATTAGCGAATTTATAAAGCAAGTTATAAAGCAAGTTAAAGTCCCCATTCAAACCTGGTATCCCCACAAAAAATAATCCAGTGGTGTAATGTCACATGACCGCGGTGGCCAACTGACGGGTGCGGTTTATGGGCTGGCGGTATCATTGGACCATTTTTCTTCAAAGACGATAAAGGTCGCCACGTCACTGTCAATGGACAGCTTTATCGTTCGATGATAACAGACTTTTTTTGCCCAAAGATGAGTTCGGTGAACAATTAATCTCTCGTTTTGGACCCGTCAGTTGGCCACCGCGGTCATGTGACATTACACCACTGGATTATTTTTTGTGGGGATATGTAAAGTCATTGGTTTACCAGGACAAACCAGCGTCAATTTGTGCATTGGAAGACAATATCAGTCGTGTTATTGGCGAAATTCCCTTAGACATGCTGGAAAAAGGCGTGCAAAATTGGACCTTCCGTGTTGATCACTTGAAACGCAGTCGCGGCCAACATTTACATGAAGTAATTTTTAAAAAGTAATTGGCAGATATTGTTTTATCATCTCAAATAAAAATTTAACAATAATATTCAAATTTTGTGTGTTTCATTTCAATTTTAAAAACCAAACGCTTAAAAAAACACCCGTTATAAAAGTAAAGTGTCTTATGTGGAAAAGAATTTAACAAATAACGATTTAGTGATTATTTGTTACGTTTTGGGTTTATCGCATGATAAATCGAATCTAACTTCCCATTTATTTCGCAATTTGCAAGCTGTAAATTTGCTAGCTGACCTTGACACAGAGAATGATCAAAACGAAGATGACGACGATGAGTGCGAAAGAGATGGAGATGTAGGCAATATGCAAGACGAAGACGAAATGTTGTCAATAGTGAGCGACGAAACGAATTTTAGAACAGCTGCAACAAACGAAAATATGCGAAACAAAACGAATAGGGCAAACTCTACAGTCGTGGCCAACAATATTGATATGCAAGGTGCAGTGAATGTCAACATGCCACCACCGAGGTTCGCTTTGAGTTTTCGGGACGTTGAAGACTCTTTACGACCTTTCCATGGCGATGAAAATTTATCAGTTGAAGTATGGATTGAGGATTTCGAAGACATGGCTGACTTGATGCAATGGGATAGTTTACAAAAATTTGTTTTTGCTAAAAGAGCTATTAAAGGACTTGCTAAAATGTTTATTCTGAGTGAACGCGGAATTAAAAATTGGTCGACATTGAAAGAATCACTTTTAAATGAATTTAAAACAGTAATAAATAGCGCGGAGTTACATAAACAATTGTCAGAACGGAAAATAAAGAAAGGTGAAAGTGTTCAAGAATGTTTGTTGAAAATGAAAGAGATGGCATCACGGGGTAATATAGAATACAGTGCTCTTATGCAGTATGTAATTGACGGAATTAATGACTTGAGTATGAACAAAGCAATATTGTACAATGCTAATAACCTAAAAGAGTTTAAAGAGAAAATAAAATGTTCTGAAAAAATGCGGGAAAAGTCAAGTAATCAAAAAAGTGAGTCTAAGAACGTTCAAATCAAAAAAGAAAGTGTAATGAAATACGAAAATAAAGAAAGTGGTATAAAATGCTATAACTGTGGGCAAAAAGGACATATATCTGAGAATTGTGACAATAAGAGTAAAGGAAGAAAGTGTTTTGGTTGCAATAATTTTGGTCACATAGCAAAAGACTGTCCAAATAAAAAGCCTGAAAATAGCACAGATGTTCGTAATACTAATAAAATATCAGCTGATCATATGTTTATGTGTAAAGAAGTATCAATCAACAATGAAAAGTGTATAGCCTTGCTTGATACTGGTAGCAAATATAATATCGTAACGGAAACAATTTATAATCGTTTGAAAAAACCTAAGCTCGCTAAAGTTGATAAAGTTCTATACGGTTTCGGAGATAAAAAGAGAGTGGTACCTATCGGTTCGTTTACTGGAAGGCTTTGCGTAAGCCAAGAACAGTTTGATTTGGTTTTTTTAGTGGTATCATCTGAATTCCTAGATGATGAAGTGATTTTGGGAGAAGACTTTTGTAAGCAAGCCGAAATAAAAATCAATCGCGATGGCGTACAAATCGGGAAATATAATGATGAAACGGAATTAAGTTCGGTAATGAGAATAAAGGTCGAAAACGACGAAATTGACATTGACTCAAATGCATCGAAAAGTACAAAGTGCGAAGTGAACGAACTTATCAAAAACTATAAGCCGGAAAAGTTAAAATCGACAAATGTTGAAATGCGTATTGTTTTAAAAGACGATAGTCCAATTTATTCGAGACCACGCAGATTCGCTTTTGCTGAACAGTGCATAATCGATGACCAAGTCGATCAGTGGCTGAAAGACGAAATAATAGAACAATCCGAGTCTGAATTCAGCAGTCCGGTCGTATTAGTAAAAAAACGCGATGGCACTCCACGTCTGTGCATTGACTACAGAAGAATAAACAAGGTAATAGTAAAAGACCATTTTCCATTACCCCTGATTGAAGATCAATTGGATCGGCTACAAGGAGCAACGGTTTTCAGCACAATCGATTTAAAGAATGGATTTTTCCATGTAGATGTTGAAAAAGAGAGTCGGAGATTCACCTTGTTCGTTACACACAACGGACAGTACCAGTTTTTAAAAGTTCCTTTTGGATTGACGAACTCCCCTGGGGTATTTCAGAGACACGTTAATGCCATTTTTCGTGATTTAACCCGTGCTGGTACGGCTATCCCATACGTCGACGACATTATAATCCCTGGTGAAACTGAAGAGGAAGCCGTCTCCAATCTGAGAAATGTTTTGAAGGGATGTGAAGAATATGGTTTAGTCATTAACTTAAAGAAATGTTGCTTTTTGAAGAGAGAAATAGAATTTTTGGGGCATACTATAAAGAATCAGAAGATATGTATCTCAGACGCAAAGACCAAAGCTGTAAACAAATTTCCTATGCCGATGAATCAAAAGCAGCTCCAAAGTTTTCTTGGCCTGGTTGGTTATTTTCGCAAGTTCATTGCAGATTTTTCGATTATAGCCAAGCCTCTTACTGATTTATTAAAAAACGATGCAAATTTTAGATTCAATGAGAGTCAGATAAAATCTTTTAATTTGGTAAAAAAATTGATAACACAAAAACCTGTTCTGCAAATATTTAACCCCAAGTTTGAAACAGAAGTACATACAGACGCATCGATTGATGGCTTCGGAGCAATTTTATTACAAAAGTTACCCGATGATAAAGAATTGCACCCTGTATACTACATTAGCAAAAAGACGACTGAAGCGGAAAGAAAATTCACTAGCTACGAATTAGAGATTTTGGCGGTAGTTGAAGCATTTCGTAAGTTCCGAGTTTACCTTCTAGGTATGCATTTTAAAGTTATAAGCGATTGTAATGCGTTTGCAAAGACGATGGATAAAAAAGATGTGTGCACTAGAGTCGCACGATGGATTCTTGAGATCCAAGAATTTGATTTTGATGTTGAGCACCGTGCAGGAAATCGTATACGTCATGCGGATGCGCTTAGTCGCTACCCCGTTATGATTATAACAGAAGATAACATACACAGTAAATTAAAGAATGCCCAAGCACAAGACGACCAATTGAAGGCCATAATCGATATCCTTGCTCAGAAAACTTCTCATAACAACTATTTTATGAAAGCTGGCATACTTTATAAGTTGGTTGATGATGAAGAACTAATTGTAGTTCCCTCTACTCTGCAACGGGAAATGATAAGGCATGCTCACGAAAGAGGTCACTTTTCTGTGAAAAAGACGAAGGAAATAATTGCAAAGGAGTACTATATCCCAAAATTAGATGAGAAAATACAACACCAAATAAGATGCTGCATTCCATGCCTAACACTTAATCGAAAGCTTGGTAAAAAAGAAGGAGAACTGCATCCACTGCAGAAAGAAGAACTGCCTTTTCAGACGTTCCACATCGATTTTCTTGGACCCTTAGAGTCAACTCACAAGCAGTATAAGCACATTCTTGCAGTTATCGATGGCTTTACAAAATTTTGCTGGTTGTACCCGACGAAAACGACATCTACGAAGGAAGTAATCACAAGACTACAACAACAAAGTTTAATTTTTGGAAATCCAGTTCAAAATATTTCTGACAGAGGTTCTGCGTTTACTTCTGACGAGTTTAAAGAGTATTGCAAGGCAGAAAATATCGTACTTCACGCAGTTACGACTGGTCTTCCACAAGCGAACGGACAATTCAAACGCCTTAACCCTGTTATTATATCCGTGTTGTCAAAGATTTCGATAGAAGACCCTAGCAAATGGTATAAGTTTGTCGGCAAAGTACAATAAACGATTAACTCAACGTACAGCAGAAGCACACATTCAACGCCGTCCGAACTACTGATTGGTACAAAGATGCACACAAAAGACGACCTTAAGCTGAAAGAAATAATACACGATGAGATGATTCAGATTTTTAACGACAACAGAGATGATCTACGGAATATAGCGAAGCAGCAGATCCTTCGAATGCAAGAAGAAAATAAGAAGACCTACAACTTACGTCGCACACCTGCTTCCATATACAAAGTCGGAGATCTGGTAGCTATTAAAAGAACCCAACTTGGAGGAGGTTTGAAGCTGAAGCCCAAATATTTAGGTCCGTACCGCATTACCATGGTAAAGGCCAGAGATACATAAGACGTGGTCAAAGATACATTGTCCAACGATGGTCCTAGGCGAACTACGACTTGCGCTGCCTATATGAAGCCGTGGGTTCCCTGTGACATAGACGACCAGGATGCATTCGAGGCGAATGCATACTAGGATGGCCGAGTTGTGGGATTGGGTCTGGCAACTCTGCTGATTTGGGCGAATTGAGCTAAAGACGAGCGAAAGACGGTCAGTCGAACCGAAGAGACGAGCGAGAGCGGTTGCAAAAAAGACGAAAGACGAAACGACGCGAAGCAGTAAACACGACCAATTTCCAACTAAATCTAATTAAAATAATCCAATAAATAGTTTTACGTTAAAATAAACTAAAATACTACAAATAAATATATTAAATAGGTCAAATTCCTACATACGTTATTTTGACACTACTGGTGGCTGGTTTGCAATTGAATTCCGTGGTTGTTCACGTCGAGGTAATCCCACAGTTGTTGGATTCTGATTTGGGTTTGCACGAGTATTTGCTCTTGTATTGGGTCTTTTTGGTATTGCTCCTGAGGCGGCAGAATTGTCTGCTTCAAGAGAAGCTCGTGGAGGTTAAACATTTGTCGTCAATCTATCGTTGCTACCTAATAGACTTTTCGAACAAGGCTGCCTACAATTTGGACAGGATTCATTGGTATCGAGCCAAATCTTGAGACTATGTTTTTGAAACGTGTGCCAACATGGGGTCTCTACAATATCTGCCTGTCCACTGGTATCATTGCAAATTACGCATACGAGTGCATTTTCACTTGGCATAGCACAACCCAAGTTTTCTAAGCTTCATCTAACGGCCATAATTTGAACAAGGTAATGTAAATGTGTTTTTTTTTGTTTCGTAGTCACGAAAGATACAAGACAACTAAATATAATTTGACGATTCTATTTCGTAACCGCGAATTATGGATTCAAATTACTAAATATCAAAAATAATTTCCTTACAAATTTGGGACTTCTCCTTCAATAAGATTTAAACATCATTAATTCACCCACCACTTTGCACTTTATTTGCATAAGCTGTATTTGAATGTTCGTTGAAAGAGGGACTTGCCAGTAACGATTCCAGCAAGAACAGTTCTCAATTTCACCTCACTACAACAATTTTGTTTGAGATGTAGGAAACTGTATGGCCTGGTAGGTATCCGAACTGTTTCCAGACACATATTCCTAAGCTACATAATTTGTCTGTTCTATTTATTTAAAATGATTTGTTTAAAATTAAAAAAACATTATTGAAAATGGAAACTGTATGGCCTGGTAGGTATCCGAACTGTATCAAGACACATATTCCTAAGCTACATAATTTTCCATACTTTGTCTGTTCTATTTATTTAAAATGATTTGTTCAAAATTAAGAAAACATTATTGAAATGGTATAAAATTTCACTTGGTCCAGCTATAATCTGATACTCATATGCTGGCCTCTCCAAAGTGATATATATTACCATCACATTGCACGGTAGAAGGTGTTGTGGGAAGTAAAGGACTGGTTTAAGGACACGTAGGGCAAAACAAATTCTTGCTTCTTCGTGCTTCGTGCAGGGTGGGCGCCATTTATCATGTAACGAACTTGCGGGTGTCGGAGTGCACTCTCTGTCTTTCTAACAAGGGGCTCGTCTGAGCTCAGGGAATATGGGTTGGTTGCTCTCCTAAAACATGCGCTACATAAGTAAAACGAAATTCGCTAACTGCCCAGCAGACCCGACGCAGCCACCAATGGGTTAACCCATATCACTCATTCTCTTTCATTTTCATACTTATTCTTAAGCGCCAGCCTACGTGCTGGGAAATTAACCGTTGCATCTTGCGCTTTAAGCTTACATGTTAGGTTCTATGCTTGTTACTAAGCGGCGGACAGAACAGTTTGTTTACAACCGCGAGTAAGGGCGATTAATTTATAGCGGCTCGCTTACAAACGGCTCGCTTACAATCATAGCGGCTCGCATAATAACGACTCGCATACGGCACACACACCATACACACCCCATTAGCATAAGAAATACACGTGGAAGAAATAAATGAAGTATCACGTGAAAAGTGGAGTGTTTTCTTGTGGGCCCGCTAAAACATCGAACCTTAGCGCCAAACTCAACAGAGATACTTACGCCATACTTCTTACGTCATACAAATATTCAATTCAAAGAAAACCAGAGGGCCGGGGCTAACTTCGACCGCGTCAAAGTTTGCATACCCTTGGTAACTCTTTCGTTACGTATAGCCATCAAAGTAAAAACCTTTTTTCTAAAAAGGCTAAAGATTGCGAAAGAACGGCCTATAATTTTAGATCAGACAATAACGAAGTAATTGAGAAAAGTCACTGTTCGTGACATTGCCGTTTGTATGGAAGCTATATGATATAGTGGTCCGGCTGAATCCGAGATATACAATCCCTGCAGTATATACAAGCCTACATAGAAAATTTCAACTCTCTAGCTCTAACGGTCTAGGAGGAGTTTTCGCTGATCCAGACGGACGTGCAGATGGACGGACGGACATGGTTATTTGAACTCGTCGCTTCTTGCTGATCAAGAATATATATACTTTATACGAAGATGCTTCCTTCTTCTGACCAAAATTAATGTACCGTTTTTGCAAGGTTATAAAAATGGCACATGCGTTTAAGATAAGGCGGTAACATCGGATTTCGTATCCCACTTATATAATAGCAGCATTAACAATAATTTCAAATATATATATAATTCCAAACTAATTCGGTGAGAGTAATCGTAGTTAGTAATCGGAGGTTTTATAAGCAGGGACCGAAAGAAATTATTATTTTCCAAAAAATTTTCTAAAAAATCATCTAATAATTGTTACAAAAACCCTCAATCTTAATTCTTATTTTTGATTTTTAAAATAAAACTCAAGAATAACTTTTATTTTTGATTTTTATTTTTTCCCTCAGCAGCATTAACAATAATTTCAAATATATATATAATTCCTAACTAATTCGGTGAGAGTAATCGTAGTTAGTAATCGGAAGTTTTATAAGCAGGGACCGAAATAAATTATTATTTATTTTATTTTTGATTTTTAAAATAAAACTCAAGAATAACTTTTATTTTTGATTTTTATTTTTTCCCTCAACCCATAACTGTTATTTTTCAAAAAAAAAAAAATAAAAATCATTTGTGATTTAATAAAAAATATCAAAGAAGCTAACATCGGCTATGCCGAAGTTTATATACCCTTGCAGTCCTTGGTAATAATAATTTTACATGTACAAAATTTGTTTTCTGCAACTCAATTCATCAGAATACAAACAATTTTACTCTATTTTACAATTTGTTCTTCTTCCCTCATTCCCAAAGCAAAGCAACGCACGCATACACATACAGTTCATGTATCGTTGCGTCTGTGTGTGTATGCATGTCCTCTGTATATGACGAAAGATGTAGTAGACAGCAAGCAGCGCTGCCGGCAGAGCTGGGAGCAGAGCTGATTATTATCTTGACTGTAACTTGTGTTATATTTATCCGATCACATTAATAACAACAGAACATATAAAACCTAACCCAAATAAAATGAATGCAATTCAAAAATTTCCGACCCCTAAAACCTCAAAAGAAATAAAATCATTCTTGGGATTGTGCGGATTCAGTGTTTGCATTTGCTGCTACATAGCAGCAATTTCAATAAAAATATTGCTCTGCTCCCGCTACTGCTCTGATTTCGAACGGCTAACGGCTAGCAGAGAGCACAAACGGAAAACGATTGCTCTTCTGCTCTGCTCCGTAGCATACATCGTCGGAGCACAGAGCAATAGCAAGAGCAAAAAATTTTCGATACGCTATTTGTAGTTGTAGCAATAGCACAAGCATTAAAAGCGAGATGAGAGCGGAGCAAACAAAATAAATTTTTGTGCTACTGCTACGGAGCATTTCCTTTTCTGTTGCTCTCGTAGCAATTTCGTAGTCGCTTTCGTAGCAACTTCGTAGTCGCTCTCATACTAGATCTGTACTAGAGGTGGGCATGGGCCGAAATGTTACATCAAACCCAACCCATGGGCTAAAAATTTCACCCGCACCCGAAAGCTAAAAAAAATTTGGACATTCAGAGGAAACTGTAATTCCACAAACTAGGAGCACAACAGTGGCATCACTCCAGACTTGATCCTTGGACTTTCACCTTGCGAAATACATTAATGCCTATGGCCAAGCAACTGTGAGTGTAGGCGCCAAATGCAAGAATCACAAGCATTGGCTGACTCATGTTACCCAGCGATCGTGGCCACTGCTAATATTGCAGATGCATCCGCTATACCCTCTTGTCCATCTTAACTTGCATGTTGGATTTATCTTTGAACGAACATGAGCTCAATTATTCAGCTATAGAAAAAGAATTACTAGCAATAGTTTGGGCAACAAAGTATTTAAGACATAGCTTTTCGGTAGAAAGTTCGAAATTCTAGGCAACCATAAGCCTTTTAGTATGATGGAAAATAAAACTAAATGAGTTTCATTACAAAATTAAATATTTACCCGGCAAAAAAATTCATATAGCAGATGCCCTTTCCAGAATTAAAAAAGATGAAAACTTTTTAGGATCAACAGAAAGCACCGCAGCTCCCAAATTACAAAAAGCTTTTATTGAAATAATACGATCGAACGCAAATACAAAATCCTCGAAATCTAGCATTACGTCTATTAGGAAATTCAAACGTTTGCACAATTGAAAAAAAATAATCCTAAATCAACATAAGATCCAGTAATCGAAAAAACAATTAATTTGTTTAAAGAAAAATATTATTTCCCCGATTTTCAAAACCTAATCAAAAAATTATTAACGAAAGCTCAGTATGCAGAGAGAAAAAAGCAATACAAAACTAACTTTTGAAATAACACCAGAAACTTTTAATATCAGAGAAAAATACGTGATGGACTTTTACATGATCGACAATTATAAATTTCTTTCATGCATACTCCAAATTTGCAACACTTGTAGAAGTAAAGTCTAGAGATTGGTTAAAAGCCAAGAGAGCAATTATGAAAGTATTCACTGAAATGGGCAAACCAATAGAAATAAAATCAGACAAAGATTCAGCATTTCTGTGTAAAGCACTAAAAAATTGGCTACAAGGAGAAAATGTAAAGTTAGAAATCGCAACAAGTAAAAACGGTATTTTATACGTAGAAAGATTCTATAGAACAGTAAATGAAAAACTCAGAATTATAAATAGTGAAAATGACATCGAAGTTAAATAAATCAAATTTGAAGAAGTTCTCTACATATACAACCATAAGACGAGACATAAAATGCAGGATCACCCGACTATAATAATCAAACGAATAAAATACCTACATCAAATAAACAATTTAAATAAAGATAGACACTAGATTTAAATTCATTCAAAAAGACAGGAAAAATAAATCAGTTAGATGAGAAACATTTTGAAGAAAGAAATAGAGGACCAAAGGTCACACACTACAAATCAAAATTCAAAAGAAAAGGAAAGTTTATAAAAGCAAATACAATTTATTAATTGCAGGTGAACAACTCAAGATAACTTTTTGTGCATTATGATATTCTTAACATTAAAATCAACATGCAGTCCATCCATGTTGACATAAACCCAGTAAAAGCACCGAACGGTTATTTAATATTTAAGACAGGAACCATGGACTTAGCAACAAACTTTGAATATCATTACCTAAAAGTGAATTTAACGCTAATAGACATTACATATAACAATTTAATGCAACAAGCACAGGAATTTAAAGATATAATCCATATTCAATACCCCACAGAAAAACTAAGTAGGGAAATTAATAGAATACAAATTGCAAAACGTAACAAACGAGTACTAATTAACGGAATTGGTTCAATATACAAATATCTTTTTACTACTCTTGATCGGGACGATAAAGATGAATTAGAAGAAAAAATAAATAATCGAGAATGCAATAGCGTACAAGCAAACGAACATAATTTCGTAATAGACCCTATTAACAAAGGTTTAGAAGTATAAAACAACCCAAAGAAGATAAGGAAAAATTAGTAAAATTAGAAGTTCTAATTTTTAATTTTGAGCTTTTCACAGAATACATTGAAGAGTAGGAGAGGGCCTGCAGCTCACTAGACTAGGAATTTTCAACCCGAAACTTTTAAAAGAAATCACTAAGTCATGTTGATTCGGAAAAACTATTATATACAAAAACATCCACCTGGATTGAAACTACTGGAACCATTGGAATTCAAACGAGATATTTATCATTTCAAACATTCCTTAAGAAATAATAAAAACCCCTATCTTTGAGATACTTCCTTATCCAGATGAGAATAAAAATATTTTGACAGAATATTCATACGATAAATACTATTTTAACAACAACACTTTGTTCAATAAAAATACAAAACAAGTAGAGACTAATGAATAATTAATAGGAATTTTAATTCAAATCCCAACCACTTGTAAATACACACTTGTAAAATACATATACGAATTTTCAAACTAATTACATTGAACCAAACCCTACCCCTCATCTTTGCTGTCTCTACCGACCCCCTTGCAACAAGTTGCAATTGCCTCGGTGGATCGCCCAGAGACTGGTCGAGATGGAGGGGGAACTTTGGATGCAGATGGAGTAGGCGGCACGATGGCTGAGGACCTCTGGATAGAAGTTCGAATGAAAGGCGGGTGTCTTTCGGGTCTCTGCTAGGTCTAGGAGGAGTTTGCGCTGATCCAGACGGACGTACAGATGGACGGACGGACATGGCTATTTGAACTCGCCTCATAAGTAAAAAAAAAGGCAAAGTGAAAAAAAAACTGGGCAGACCACATTAACAAATGCCAAAGGATATAAAAGAAGCACTCCAGAAGGCATTGGAGGAGTGCCCACTGGACGGCCCACGGCCGCTAAGCATAGAAGAGTACCGTGCCAGGCAACCAGCAGCAAGAGCAGAGCTTGCTAGAAGGAGGAGAGAAGAGGACGCACTGACGGCCATCCCCCTGGTTTTAAGGCCGAAGCGTCGAGGCGGCCACCAGGTCCGGTTCCGGAAACAGCGGGCGGCCCTACTGGCCCAAATTAACAACGATCCGCCACCACCCTGGGCGGAAGCATGCAAGCTCTGGAATAAAATAGATGAGCTGGAAAAAGTGCACCAGAGGACCAAACAGGCGAGGCAACAACAGCAGCAGAGCCAGATGGAGCGACCAGCAACAGCAGCAGATGCAGAAACAACAAAAAAAATTTAACAAAAAAAACAAAAAGTGTGCTAGTATATGTAGGCACCTTTGTGGCAAGAGGCGATTTTTGCGCTGCCATTATAAATAATAATTTAATTAAACAATTTGAATATAAATATTACTAACAAAATAGAAAAAGAAAATTAATATATTGTCCGAAAAATTTTTTTTGAATAAGTCTATCATTGCCAAAAATACCCTCGAAAAATAAAAAAGAGAAAATAAATATACACATATATACATATACAAGTTAAGCACTTCTATCACAACTCATACCATAACATAGAAGCCATAGACCCAAGTCCGTCAACACATGCCCATTAACCGCATGCCCATTGGCCGACCCTATTTCATCATCACATGCAATACCCATTGGTCAACCCCACTCAATCGTCACATGCCCATTTGTCGCATGATCGCCAATCTCAAGTAACAGTCCGATCGCTAGGATAAACAATAAGCCGGCACCCCATTTTCCCAGGCCCTAGAAGAATGGTGTCGGGTTCGGTGCATACGCAGAATCACGCCACAAATTTCGGCAATAAACAAAGAATGGTCCTGAACACTTGTGTAAACAAAGAATGGTCCCACGCACTTAAAGTGGACTATTGGACTCAGCCAACGCCGCCGCCTGCGACGACGTCGATTACCCAAGCCTTCATCCAACATAATTGAAACATAGCAAATCAGTCTTGAGCCTAAGTACAAACCAACCGGTAACTTCGCTTAAACTCCGCCGAATTCGCTCACCAAAGTCAGCATCTTTCAGTTATAATTAAAACATACTGTATTGTAATAAAAGTGACTTTATAAATAAAAATTCATTTTTTTAACCCGTGAGTGAAGGAAGTGTTTAATTGGCGCCCGAGCAGGGACCCTGCTAAATACAACGTGATCGTGAGTTAGTGAAAGATACCAGTGATTCGTGACCAAAAAACGCGTTAAAGGCCTTTAGAGTCAGTGAAACAAAAACACTATATCGAACTATACCACGAATCAGACAGGGTCATTTTAATCGCTGCGAATTCCTCTAAGACCAGTTCGGAGGAAAACTGAAAACCCAAAAGTGTTTGCCCAGGAGCGTTAGTACCTTCAACGTTGGAAAAGCGAGACGTCCTACAAACCGATCAGTAAAAAGCACCGAGGATGATAGCATTAACGTAAGTTAAGTAAAATAAACTTAAGCAAAAGAAAACCGAAATAAAATTTTTATTGTGAAAACACAGTGGGTGAAAAAAAATTTTTTGTGAATCAATATCAAGAAGCTAAAAAAATTTTTTTTATATAAAATCCTTAATTAAATTTTTTCCCCACTCGAAAAAGAAAAAGAAAATAATGAAAAATTAAGAAAGAAAATAATAATAAGTAATATTCAAAAAAGAAAAAGAAAATAATGAAAAGTTAAGAAAAAATTAATAAGTAATATTAAAAAAAGAAGAGAAAATAATTTTGAAATTTTGAGAAAAATATTTTTATAAAAAATAATCACATAATATTGAAATTTTTGTATAATACCACAAGCCATTTCCATCCAAGATTAGCGGACATACCGCTATATTTTTATCAATCCAAGATTAGCGGACATACCGCTATATTTTTATCAATACAAGATTAGCGGACATACCGCTATATTTTTATCAATATAAGCAAAAAATTTAATTTTCGCGGATTATATTTTTCGTATTCGCGATTCGCGATGTTGTTAAAGTAAAGCAGATGCGAGCCCATCAGGTCCATACCCTCAAATCAGATGAGCTCACTAATCAGCAGAAATTAGGACTAAAGGCGCTCCAAGAGAAGTAAAAATCGCTATTCGCGGACCCAAATAAAAAATTGACTTATGCTACTAATGTCCAAGGAGAAATCCGAACGACAACAGACACTCCAGTCTACACCAAGCATTACCCATATCCAGCCTCTCTAAGAGAAGTAGTAGAAGACCAGCTACAAGAATTATTACGAGATGGTATAATACGACCCTCACGGTCGCCCTATAATTCCCCTGTGTGGATAGTCCCTAAAAAGAGTGACAGCCTTGGGAATAAGCAATATAGGATGGTCATAGATTATAGAAAGCTCAGTGCAGTTACAGTTTCGGATAGGTATCCTATCCCCGAAATCGGAGAAATGGTTGCGCAGTTGGGCAACAATAAGTATTTCTCTGTTCTTGATCTAAAGAGCGAATTTCATCAGATTTTCCTTAAGGAATCTGATATTGAAAAAACGGCATTCGCCGTGAATGGAGGGAAATACGAGTTCACGAGACTCCCCTTCGGCCTAAAGAATTCCCCATCAATATTCCAAAGAGCTCTCGATGATATTTTGAGAGATCTCATTGGAAAGATCTGTTACGTCTACATCGACGACATAATAATATTCAGTAAATCAGAGGAAGAGCATTTCCGACATCTAGCTTTGGTATTTTCTACCTTGTCCAAGGCAAATATGAATGTCCAAGTAGATAAGTGCAAATTCCTAAGACATAGCGTTGACTTCCTAGGCGTAGTAATTTCAAGGGAAGGAGTTAAAACCAATCCAGAGAAAATCCAAGCCATTAAAAAGTTCCCCATACCAAAAAACCTAAAACAACTAAGGTCCTTCCTGGGACTAGCTAGTTATTACAGAAGATTTATCAAAGATTTTGCTAAATTAGCTAGACCCTTGACTGCGTTAATGAGAGGAGAACATGGCAGAGCCAAGAAAAATGTCTCAAGCAAGATCGAAATCCGATTCGGTGAAGCCGAAATCGATGCCTTTGAGAAAGTAAAAAATGCATTAGTGTCACAAGACGTTATGCTAGCATACCCTGACTTTAAACAAGATTTCCATCTAACCACCGATGCCTCAAATATCGCACTAGGAGCTTCTCTAGAACAGAATGGGAGACCCATTACATTTCTTTCCCGTGCGTTATCCAAAGCTGAAGAAAACTATGCCACAAATGAAAGAGAAATGCTAGCAATAGTATGGGCATTGGATAAGCTAAGAATGTATGTATACGGCAAATCCAAGGTGATCATTTACACCGACCACCAGACTCTCACTTATGCTCTCAGCCCAAAAAATAACAACATAAAGCTGAAGAAATGGAAAAGTTACCTGGAGGAATACAACTACGAGTTGAAATATAAACCGGGTAGCTCAAATGTCGTAGCAGACGCACTCTCTAGGAACCCTACCAACATAAATGCTAGTAGTACGTCAGCTACAGTCCACAGTGATGAAAGCTCAGGGCATGAACTCATTCCAGCATTGGAAGTACCCATCAATGTCTTTAAAAACCAATTGTTTATCCTCAGTGGTGATAACGAATCCACCACCTTCGAAATACCATTCCCCACATACCACAGACACACAATAGTGAGAAGTAATTATTCCGAAGACAACCTTGTAACTATTCTAAAAGAAAAAATGGATCCGAGAATAGTAAATGGTATTTTCACTTCCGAAAGTATCATGGGTAAAATTCAACAAATTTTTCCGGAGCATTTTAGGAATTACAAGGCAAGATTCACACAAATCCAAACTGTAGATGTCCATGATCAGACCCAAGAACAAGAAATCATAATTAAAGAACACCTTAGAGCACATAGAAATTCCATCGAAAATAAAAAGCAAATTTTATCTGAGTATTTTTTCCCAGGTATGAAGAAAAAAGTAGAAGCAATAGTAAACTCTTGCCAAACATGTAAACTCTCGAAGTATCAAAGACACCCTCCAAATCAAGAAATACAACCAACCCCTATTCCGACACATAATGGATAACGAAAAAGCTTTAAACTCTGCATCAATAAAATTCTTTTAAATAATCAGTTAGGGATACAAGTCCACACTACCCCACCTTATACTTCATCCAGCAACGGCCAAATAGAAAGATTTCATTCCACATATACGGAAATAATGAGATGCTTGAAGTTAGAGCACCCCGAAATGGAATTTGAGGATTTGATATTCAAGGCTGTAGATGAATACAATAAAACAATCCACAGTACAACCAATAAAAAGCCAATAGAAGCATTTTTCGCAACAAATTTAATCCATACACCAGAAAAATTAGCACTCGAAAGGGAAAAGATTTCGGAAAACATCTTAAAGAAACAAAACAAAGACCTAGGGTACCATAACAAAACAAAAAAACCCATAAAAATTTACGATCCAGGTGAAACCATCTACGTTAGGATTAATAAACGATTAGGTTCGAAACTAACGTCTAGATACAAAAAAGAAATAGTAGCCGAAGATCTTAATACCAAAATTAAAACCAGGTCAGGCAGGATAGTTCATAAAAACCACTTGAAATATTGATAAACATCCTCTTCCGACAGATTGCTTATGTTACCACTTTGCTGGGGTCGCACAACCGTATTAGACTACACTAAGTCAAGAGTGGTCATGTTGGAAACTGGGTTAGCCGCGCGCCAGAATGGAACCTTTAAAATCGTCCATGTCATCGAACTAGAAAAATATCAAATGTCCATATCCGTTTTAAAAGAAGTCGTCAAAAATTCGACAAACCTAAGTCCGTATCAGCCTTTTTTGGCCTATGAGATAACGCGGATACAGAATGAACTGAGGAGGCTTCAGCCGATGCAGTTTAGAAACAAAAGATCGCTTGATATACTTGGCACGGCGTGGAAATGGTTAGCGGGCACACCTGATCATGAAGATCATATGATTGTGGTAAATAAGATCAATGAACAATTGGTAAACAATAATCGGCAGGTCGTAATTAATAATCTAATAGAAAATAAGATAAACGATTTAATTAAAATAACTAATACCATATTAATTAAAGGTAAACCCGAATCTAACAATAAGTCAAAAGAAATTGAAATAACCAAATTTAAATTGAGTCTCCTAAGAGAAGAAATAACCAATATTATCTATGCAATCGATTGGGCCAAGGCCAATACAGTAAATTCACTAATATTATCCTCTACCGAAATAGATTTCATCGAAACAATTAAAGAAGAAAGTTTAACATTTATAAACATTGAAGAATTAATAGAGTTTGCTGACGTCAGTGTAGCCTCAGATGGTAAATCACTCCTTTATATTGTTAGCCTTCCCAGAGTAATTAATGAAATTTGTAAACAAATCCTAACCATACCAATTAAATATCAAAAATTTATAGAAGAAATAGACTATGAAAACATCATGAAATGTAACAAGAAATATTTCGGGTTAACCAATAAGAGTAATTGTAAAATTCATAATGGTAAGACAATTTGTAAACTGGAAGATCTGACTAATTTAGAAAACAGCAAATGTATAGGAGCCTACTTGCAAAGAAGGAATCCCCAATGTAAGGTCATCAACAATCAGCACGTAAAATCTCATTCGGAAATAATGCCCGGTACCTTGCTGCTGAACCAATTCCAAGGAGACGTCAGCATCAATGGAGAAAACATCACCCTAGAAGGCACCTTCATAATCCAAGCGGAAAACGCGACAGTCATTATAGAAGACTCCTGGTATATTGTGAAGACACGCTTTGAAGCCGAGGTTCAACCACCGCTGTTACAATTACTATCAAATAAGCAGCAGAGAGGTGAAAAGCTATCGCTGGAAATGATCAAGGAGTTACACATCAACAATACTAATAATCTGGAGCGTATCCAAAGAAACAACTTGATTATGTCTTCATCAAACTGGATTATTCTAACTCTTCTAGCAGCTGCGATGATAACATATTGCATCATAAAAAAATACTGCAGCCACGGAACAGGCAACCATGGTCCACCAATGGAAGTCTCAATCGGGCCTGTCCAATATGTTGTTGCGACCGAGGACGTCCGCACTTAAAGGGGAGGAGTTAAGCACTTCTATCACAACTCATACCATAACATAGAAGCCATAGACCCAAGTCCGTCAACACATGCCCATTAACCGCATGCCCATTGGCCGACCCTATTTCATCATAATATTCAATACCCATTGGTCAACCCCACTCAATCGTCACATGCCCATTTGTCGCATGATCGCCAATCTCAAGTAACAGTCCGATCGCTAGGATAAACAATAAGCCTGCACCCCATTTTCCCAGGCCCTAGAAGAATGGTGTCGGGTTCGGTGCATACGCAGAATCACGCCACAAATTTCAGCAATAAACAAAGAATGGTCCTGAACACTTGTGTAAACAAAGAATGGTCCCACCCACTTAAAGTGGACTATTGGACTCAGCCAACGCCGCCGCCTGCGACGACGTCGATTACCCAAGCCTTCATCCAACATAATTGAACCATAGCAAATCAGTCTTGAGCCTAAGTACAAACCAACCGGTAACTTCGCTTAAACTCCGCCGAATTCGCTCACCAAAGTCAGCATCTTTCAGTTATAATTAAAACATACTGTATTGTAATAAAAGTGACTTTATAAATAAAAATTCATTTTTTTTACCCGTGAGTGAAGGAAGTGTTTAATTTACATATGCATATATACATAAAAATTAAAAATAAACAAAAAGAAAAAAACATATATTTATACAATTAAATGTTAAATTCCAATCAGCCGTATATACCCCAACATACCCTAACGAAGAGCACATGTCAACCATGTGCACTCGAAATTGCACAAACAACTGTAATGTACACAACCCGGAATGAATCCAGATGATGTACCTCCCCTCTTAGTCAAAGAATCTTCTTTGATCCAAGAAGAGGTCAGGTTCAGCCTATATTGGTAGTCTCTCTCGCAGTCCCTAATCATCAGATGTTATGATGGGCAAGAGTACCACAAATTAGGCCAAAGCCAACACATCTAAGGGCTTAGTGTATCGAGAAGTTTGGTCCGGGTGGGACTTCTGGCTGTCGGCTAGCAAACAGTCTTTGGGGGGTTCTTTGGACCAGCATTACTCAATACACCCGTAGTACATAAAATAAAACAAAGTCCCTAGAGCACGAATATTACACAATTATTTAACCAAAAGAGATGAACTAGAAGGATAGAGAAAAAGAGTATATTAGTATCACACGAATAGGGAAGTTATGAGGATGTTATTATAGCTTCGCGTCTAAACCCTCCCAACCAATGATTTTCCTGTCGCAAGATTCTGGAAAATCCCAATATAATTCAGCTCACCGCTCACATTTCGCTACAAGGAAGATTACAAAACTTTTACTCAAACATTATAAATGATATTTATTCACTAGGGTTACGGAATACCAAAATACTTCAATAGGTCGGAAACATAATCCGAGTAGACTAAACTAAAATGATGATTATTATAATATACGGTTATCAAATTAAATAATTGGATCATTTCAGGCATCCAAAGCCAAATTAGGGATAATATGTTCTGTTTTGTGAATCTTAATTGTAAGGTGGATATATATAAACTTATAGATACTCAAAAATCAAAACGTCGATTGGAATTTGGAAGTCTCCAACTTAAATTACGAGATTAATTATAAATAACTGTAGGCTCGCTCACACAGTCAATGGCGATTCTTAATATCGTTTTAATTTTCGAACAATGATTGACAGTTTTCTCTTTTCTTTAATATTTTGTTTTTAGCTTTACGGTACCTGAGAGAGTTTTTTCTTATTTGCTGATTATTTGACACTGAACTCGCTTTCTTTTTGCATACAAACAGGGAAATACCAGATCGAACATGATTTTTTCCAAGAACTTAGGACTTACCCATCTGTCCGGTCCGTCGAAGGCCTTTGTCGTCCGCTGGATGATGCTTAGGAATAAAATGTTAGGTTAAATCAAGCGTCTGGCATTCCAATGGTACAAATGGTACAAATTCGGTCTAAGGAACTCTCAATCCGCGACGAAGAAACTTTCTCTGCCCGTATCCGATTCGGGCGGCTATTCCAAGCTGGTAGGCTTTCAGCATTCAATTTAATTATGGCTAAGTTTTCAAAAGAACTTATTAGAAACTTCCAAAGATTTAAATATCCACAAAAATTAACTTACGATAATAAGATTCACAAAACTCCACAATAATTGTTGTCCTATATGCTCCAGATTAGTAATTAATTAATAATTTGGCTTGATGGCCAAGAAAATTTCAGATTTAAATTTTTATATTGATTCTGGAGGAGCAGCGTGGTTTAGGCATCTAGCCAGGGCGGAAGTTCGTCAAAAAAGAGTGTGACCAATGCATGCGATCGTGCATGATGCCACTTCGCTAGGGTTGCACTAATAAAACTATCAAACTTCTAAGCTCAGCTGATCATTTTTATCGACACAATTACCCACCACTTACTGAAATACAAACTAACGCCTTAAAATTTAAAAATAAATCTAACGGCAGAAGCTGGGCACTACAACAACAGGATAATACTAGAGCTTGCTTCGGAGTATTAACCTGAAAAAAGACAGTTACTGCCTAATGTCCTTAGCATGATAGGTTCCTAGCAGTTTGCCATTTAAATCCTCTAACACATAATAACAGTTTCCTAATCTCTCTCGAACTCGAGACTTTAGCCACAACAAGTTTAACTTAACACTAACGCATTTTTGGAAGTTACTCTGTCCAAAATTACGTCTAAAGACTTCTTGTCCTACCTTGAAATTAACCTCATTGGTTCTCAGATTATATACCTTTGCAGTCTGCTCCGCTGCCTGTGCTATATTCTTCTTGAGTAAATTACGCCGTAATGCCAACTGATCGTCTTTTCGCAACACGTTATTCGACTCATTTAGCATGTTAATCTTTTCGAGAATAGTGTATTCCGAACCATGTGTTGCCATGTCAAAGCCAAACAAAGCATGGAAAGTAGAGCATCCTATACTCTGATGATACAAATTCCTTAGTGCACAACTTATAGCAGGAATATGTTAATCCCATTCGCGATGGTCCTCTTTGAGATAGGCGCGTATTGCTGCAATCATGGATCTGTTTACCCTCTCAGAGGCATTCGACTGTGGGGAATAAACTGCTGTATATATATGCCTTATACACAACGTCGTCAACCATACATTAAATTCGCTTGCCTTGAATTGTGATTCGTTGTCGCTAACCAATATCTCGGGCACTCCGTATCTAACGAATATATTATCCTGCAGGTACTCTTGAATCACATTGCTCTTAAATACTTTAAGGGGTTGAAGCCAATGATACTTCGATAAATGATCAACCACTATCAGGAGTCCAATATGACCACGTTTACTTCTCGGATATGGTCCCAAAAGATCAATATATGATCGCTGAAAAGGTCTCTCTGATACTGCGGGCTTACCCATTGGTGTTTCGTATATAATCACGCACCTGTACCACCATGCCAGGCCAAAAGAATGTCCGACGTATGAGCTCCAAAGTTTTTGCCATTCTGCCATGGGCAGATATCGTGTCTTCATGAGCTCGTTTTATAATTTCTGTTGAGAAACTTTGTGGAATTTTCCACATATTGACTTAACTGACTTGACTTGACTTAACTTATAAGCAAATTGATCTATTATTTTTAAATCCGGGTATCTTTCCTGTTCTTTTTCAATTTTCTGTCTTAGTTGTTGATACTCTTCGTTATTGAAACTAGGAGAGTTCAAATCGACTAAGGGGCGATGTTCTTCCAAAGCACACAAATCCTCTGATTGTCGTTTCAAATCTGATTGTCAACCTAACTAAACTGGCGTGGTCGGTTATAACTTCGAATTCCTGTAGTTCCAGATAGCAGCGGAATTTTTCAATTGCTTCCAAAGCAGCCAAGCACTCGCGTTCTGTTACGCTATAGTTTCGTTGAGCTGTTGTTAACTTCTTCGACATAAATGCTATAGGCTTCTCAGCTTCTTCTTCGTCCAATTGTACCAACATTGCTCCGATGCCATAGTTGCTTGCATCACAATGCACGAAGAATTTCTTGTTGAAGTCTGGATTAATCAAAATCGGTGCAGAGGTAAGCTTTTCCTTAAGTTTTTCAAAGGCAATTTGAGCTTCCTGTGTCCATAAAAATTTCTTTTTCTTAGTTAGCAATTGGGTTATCCGAAATGTATCGTTTTATGTAATGCTTTATCGTTTTCGGAATTGGCCAAGTCTTTATTGCTTCTATTTTGGCAGGGTCTGTTGCAATTCCTCCTCTTCCTATAATATAGCCCAGATATGGCACTTCTGTAACACAAAACTTTGTCTTTTCTATATTTAAGAAAAAAACATATATTTATACAATTAAATGTTAAATTCCAATCAGCCGTATATACCCCAACATACCCTAACGAAGAGCACATGTCAACCATGTGCACTCGAAATTGTTAGATTTGCCTTTCTAAATTGCTGAGACATACGAATCAGAATTTCTAAATGAGTATCAAAGTCTTCTGACACCACACAGAGATCGTCTGGGTATCCGAACACACAGTATTTCAGATCTGCTGGAATTAGATCGTCTATTAATCGTGCCATGGTTTGCGAAGCGTTGCATAATCCGAATGGCATTACAGTGAACTGATACAATGGCGGCCGGGTATCGTGAAAGCTGTTATGGGTTTGGATTTTTCTGAAAGAGCAATTTGCCAGTAGGCATCTTTTAAATCAATTTTTGTTATAAAGTTTGCTTTGGGCAGTCGCGCGAAAATTCCATCTATGCTTTGCAGCGGATATGCGTCCTTTTTGGTGACTTCATTTATTTTTCTTGCCTCCAAGCATAATCGCACTTTTCCGGGTTTCACAACCAGACGCATAGGAGAACTCCAAGGACTGTTGGCTCTCTCGATCACTCCCATTTCCAACATTCGGTCGATTTCTTTATACATTAACTTTTCCACCGGAGGCGACAAGGGATAGAAGCGTTGTTTGATTGGAGTTGCTTCTTTGATCTCTATATCATGAACAATAAGTGGAGTTCGGCCTAATCCCTGTTGTTTAAAATCCGGTAACAATTGAATTACATCGTTTAATCTTTTTTCTTGCTCTGGAGTTAATACACATTTCTTTTCGTCATCAATCGAGTGAATATTTTTATCTAATATGGGAGTCTTGCAATGAAATGAAAATTCTGGTCATAACTCAAAAGATTTCCAGAAATCGATTCCTAAAATAACTCGTTTTGCTAATGACGGGATAATAAAAAGAGAAAGAGGTTTTCGCTTGCTTTCGTATTGCACCTCTGTTCTTATTATTCCGGTAACTGGATGTCTTTTCCCATCTGCTGTGGCCACACTTGAAACAATAGTTGAAAATCCGGGATATTTCGTCCAGTCTTTTGCTGCTAAATGTGATCCGATACGACTGATATTGGCTCCAGTATCCAATAGACCAAGCTCAGAAAATTCAAGAAACTTTACTGGAGCTTAGAAACGGCCATCTGCGGCTTCGTTAATCATAGACGCTATTATTCATGTTCGGGCATCTTTTACTTTCTTCCAATAGCGACGCAGACGTTCGCTTGAGCGACTTCTAATGAACTGGCAAATTGCAACCTCCCGTGCAAATATTTTATCTCGAATCGCTAAATAGTTTTGCAGCCGTTGATGGTATGGTAGTCTGGGTTATGGCTGAATTTTATTTTCTCGCCGATTCGTACCGGTATAATTTGTCAAATCTGGTGTTATGTTGTTTGTCGCTGTGTTATTCTTGACATCTACTGAGGGTCGATTGCGACGGAATGATGGGCCCTGATTGGAGTTTTTCGAACGGGTCAGGCATACATCACATTGTGGTTTGTAAACATTTTTCTTTCCTCATCCGTAGCAGAAAATGCGGCGCTTTTTTAAGCACATGTCCCATCTGTGTCCTTCGATGTCACAATTCCAACAAATGTATTTCTTTTCCTTGACGTGAATTGCATTTAACTCCGGTTGAATATCTTCTTCCTCTGGATTTCCGACTGTATCTTCGAGTAAAGCGATATTCTTCCTAACATTTGTATACTTCGTAATACGTTTTCCTGATTCTTCACGTAGAAATTGCTCTCGGCGGTGCACCAACTGGCGAAGTTTAGATACCGATTCAATTGGAACGTATAATAAAGCTTCTCGTACTTCCGAAATCAGGTTTCTTTGTAGCTGATGTACGAGTCGTTTATCCTCCAAAGGTATTACCAATCTCGATATCAAAGTCATTACGTCTTCATAGTAAACATCAAATGCTTCACCATTCCTTTGCTTTCGGTTACGTATTTCTTCAAGAATTAAATCATCATCCTTAAAATCGTCGTATTCTCGTTTTAAATCCATACAAAATTCTTCCCAAATAACTTCGTCATGTTCTTTTCGATAGCGCCAATATTATTCCTTGACTCTTCCGGTTAACAGTAGGTGCAAATTTATGCACACCGGTGTAAAATCACTCTGAAAATTATCTACAGTTAATGCTTTTCTTCTGTATAGAAACTCTGATACTGTTTAATACCCCAACTTTGTACTATTTGGGCGGCTTTTCCAGGATTAATATAATGGTGTGATATTAAATCTGATCTTGGGGTTCGAACGCGATTATTAAAATTCAAATTTCCCAATCTCTGATCAATTAAATATTCCATTCTCTCAAAGATTGAATTAACATTTATCTCAGCTACTCGATTTGAAATTGATTGTTGTTGTGACCGAGCTGAATGCTGGTTGTATTGATTCGAGTTCTCCGGTTTACGTGCCGTTGAAGATTTAGGTTTTCTACCTCTACCTCCTGATTTTGACTGACTAGCCGGATATGCTACATTGTTTGATTGTGATTGAGCTCTAGTATTATGGGTCCTCTTGTTTTTATTAATTATGGGACCCGCGGCTTGATCTGACATTATAAATTGGACTAAATCTTTCTGGTGACATAGTTTCTTACAAAAATTACATTCCTGATGTTCTTGTATATAATTTTCTATACATTCCTGGTGAAAAACATGATTACATTTAGTAAAATCACTCTGAAAATTATCTACAGTTAATGCTTTTATTCTGTATAGAAACTCTGATACTGTTTAATACCCCAACTTTGTACTATTTGGGCGGCTTTTCCAGGATTAATATAATGGTGTGATATTAAATCTGATCTTGGGGTTCGAACGCGATGCTCATCGTGGTTGCTAGATCGTCCAACTGAATTATTTAAATTCAAATTTCCCAATCTCTGATCAATTAAATATTCCATTCTCTCAAAGATTGAATTAACATTTATCTCTCTCAATGCTTTCAAGCAAATTGTACATTCTGCTTCTGGTAGCACACTCAATTCTTCATTACTCCGAATTACTGGCATTTTGATTATTTTTCCACAAAAATTACTTTAGATACTTTATTTAATTTGTTTTAATATATTTTATCATATAACGATTATCTTCCTTGTTTCGAAAGTGAGGGTGAGCAAAATTATAGGTGCGGTACTAATATAGAGGGCGAATTGAACTAATCGATAGTTCAATCTCAGAAATTCATATGTGAAGGGATAGAGAAATCTTGTCGTCCTAGACCTAATCATCTATATCAAATCCAAAACTAATTCTACCAACTAACTAATTCTACCGACTAATTTCAACCAATATCATAAACTGAACTCACTTTGTATCATCGGTCAGAATTCGGGCCTAGCCAAATCTCTGCAGTTCCAGATGAACAAGCAGTCAATTCATTGATATCCGCTGAAGCATTTGTTCTATTGTAATTACAAGAAATGAATGGAATCAATAAACTACAATGCTAACGCCGACATCACAAGCCTATTGTGCTTTCTGGTCGTAAAATCGAAACAATCAAAATTGACGAATTCCAAGAAAAACACAGCCTATAATATACGTCTGTTACTATTTTGTAGAGTTTGTATATGTTTCTAAGTATATTCACCGATTCATGCTTAAGCGCCTTATCACTGGTCAGAACTCGGATTCTCCAAATATCTGCATTCCTAATGAATAAGTCACTCAAACAACTATCCGTGAATACAAAAAGAAAGCGAAATGAAAAGAAAATAAAAATATTTGATAGCAAAGGATAGATAGAAAGGCTGGGGATTTTATTAAGATGTAGAATAAGAAGTAGGAGAAGGAAAAAGGAACCTGAAATTCTTGAACCCTTCAGTTCAGCCTGAATCCTATAAAGAAACATGGTCGAACTGAAAAACTGTATACAAGTCTAACAAGCCCCACGTTGGGCGCCAAAATGATGTAATGTACACAACCCGGAATGAATCCAGATCATGTACATCCCCTCTTAGTCAAAGAATCTTCTTTGATCCAAGAAGAGGTCAGTAGTATTGGTAGTCTCTCTCGCAGTCCCTAATCATCAGATGTTATGATGGGCAAGAGTACCACAAATTAGGCCAAAGCCAACACATCTACGGGCTTAGTGTATCGAGAAGTTTGGTCCGGGTGGGACTTCTGGCTGTCGGCTAGCAAACAGTCTTTGGGGGGGTTCTTTGGACCAGCATTACTCAATACACCCGTAGTACATAAAATAAAACAAAGTCCCTAGAGCACGAATATTACACAATTATTTAACCAAAAGAGATGAACTAGAAGGATAGAGAAAAAGAGTATATTAGTATCGCACGAATGGAGAAGCTATGAGGATGTTATTATAGCTTCGCGTCTAAACCCTCCCAACCAATGATTTTCCTGTCGCAAGATTCTGGAAAATTCCAATATAATTCAGCTCACCGCTCACATTTTGCTACAAGGAAGATTACAAAACTTTTACTCAAACCACTAACCATAGAACACATAGATAGGACAAACTCATGATTTTTTGATTGCAAACGCTAGCCTAGTCATGGAACCCCAGAGAACTTCGGGAAAACCCGAACGCTCTCACTCTCAATGAGAGCGTAAAATGGGGAGAGGGCAAAGCAGCTACGAAAAAATTTCAGTCTAGCACAGACTACAGAACGACGAAGGCAGGCCTACGTCGCTTGTGATTTCGTTCTGTCTATGTATGTGTACACTCGTCGGTACATGCTCAGGCTTCGTAGTGTGTGTGTGACGTGAAGTTGTACAACATCGCATTTCAATAGCTCGCTCGACCAAAATTTTTAATTTTCGACAAAACAGCGACTATGCGAATAAGAAATGCCCCTGTGAAAAGAATATCAAGAAATATTGCCATCTTCTTCGTATGTATCCCGGTGGCTGTGCCGATAGAGTGTTCGCTTGGCGATCTGAATGTCGCTGGTTCGATTCCCACTTCGGAACCGACCAATATGGTTTTTTTTTTCTATTTTTTAATAAATAAATAAATAAAAAATAAATAAATAATAAATGAATAAAAAAGAAAAATAAACAAAAAATAAAGAAACAAAAAATCCACAATAAAAAACAAAATTATAAAATAGAAAAAAACCTTATATAAGCCAATGATTTCGAGTGGGGAATCGAACCAGGGACATTCAGATCGCCAAGCGAACACTCTATCGGCACAGCCACCGGGATACATACGAAGAAGATGGCAATATTTCTTGATATTCTTTCCACAGGGGCATTTCTTATTCGCATAGTCGCTGTTTTGTCGAAAATTAAAAATTTTGGTCGAGCGAGCTATTGAAATGCGATGTTGTACAACTTCACGTCACACACACACTACGAAGCCTGAGCATGTACCGACGAGTGTACACATACATAGACAGAACGAAATCACAAGCGACGTAGGCCAACCTTCGTCGTTCTGTAGTCTGTGCTAGACTGAAATTTTTTCGTAGCTGCTTTGCCCTCTCCCCATTTTACTCTCTCATTGAGAGTGAGAGCGTTCGGGTTTTCCCGAAGTTCTCTGGGGTTCCATGACTAGGCTAGCGTTTGCAATCAAAAAATCATGAGTTTGTCCCATCTATGTGTTCTATGGTTAGTGCTCAAACATTATAAATGATATTTATTCACTAGGGTTACGGAATACCAAAATACTTCAATAGGTCGGAAACATAATCCGAGTAGACTAAACTAAAATGATGATTATTATAATATACGGTAACCAAATTAAATAATTGTATCATTTCAGGCATCCAAAGCCAAATTAGGGATAATATGTTCTGTTTTGTGAATCTTAATTGTAAGGTGGATATATATAAACTTATAGATACTCAAAAATCAAAACGTCGATTGGAATTTGGAAGTCTCCAACTTAAATTACGAGATTAATTATAAATAACTGTAGGCTCGCTCACACAGTCAATGGCGATTCTTAATATCGTTTTAATTTTCGAACAATGATTGACAGTTTTCTCTTTTCTTTAATATTTTGTTTTAGCTTTACGGTACTTGAGAGAGTTTTTTCTTATTTGCTGATTATTTGACACTGAACTCGCTTTCTTTTTGCATACAAACAGGGAAATACCAGATCGAACATGATTTTTTCCAAGAACTTAGGACTTACCCATCCGTCCGGTCCGTCGAAGGCCTTTGTCGTCCGCTGGATGATGCTTAGGAATAAAATGTTAGATTAAATCAAGCGTCTGGCATTCCAATGGTACAAATGGTACAAATTCGGTCTAAGGAACTCTCAATCCGCGACGAAGAAACTTTCTCTGCCCGTATCCGATTCGGGCGGCTATTCCAAGCTGGTTGACTTTATCGAAATGTTTTTGTGTCCTTCACGGTGTGCAGCTTTTGAGCTGCAGCGGTGTCTCAAAAATTATCCCTGGCAAATTCTCGGAATTCAAATATAAAATTCCTTGCTTAGGCTTTCAGCATTCAATTTAATTATGGCTAAGTTTTCAAAAAAAATTTTTTATACAGAAAAAAAAAAAATGAAATATTAAGAGAACAAAATTATTTTAAGGGAATTAAATAAAGATAAAACCAAAAGTAACATAATTTCAATGGACCAGAACATAGAAATATTGAAAGAAAAATTTCAGAAAGCATACAAGTGCCTAAATGAAACAATTTATATACATTCTCAAACCATTAATGAGCACCCTGAAACTATCTTCGACAGTTACAATAGAATAAAGAGTAGCAGTACAGACATATGCAATGAATCAAGCAGTAAAAGCTTCACTGAGCTAATATACAGTTTAAATAAACAACTAATAAAAGCAACAAAACAAAATATAAAATTCACAATACCGATAGATTCGAATCTAGAAGCAACTTTTGAACCTCTAGTAGCAAAAGACACAGAAGAACCAGCTGTAAAAGATAACCCAGAAGACATTCAAGATATATCAGGTGTAAAAGATAACCCAGAAGACATTCAAGATAATACAAAACCAAAGATGGTGCAAACAAAGATTGAATTTCTTAATACAGAAATAGAAAATCTCACTAAATCATTGAAACGCGCATTCATAACAGACAACGTAAACCCTGAAACAGCAATAAAATATGCAACTCAAAACAGCCGTGAAATCAATCATAAAGAACTACGATAACGAAAAGGTCAGAACAATAATAGAAGCAGGCAATTTTACTGAAATGAATGATGTTGTAGCTAAATTTGTAAAAATATCTAGAGCGTGTTTTATACTAAAAGAAACAATTACACAAATAGGAACTCGAACATCATTTTCCAAAGATAAGGGCTCATTCAGATTCTAGCGATTACCATACGGATTAAAAATTGCACCAAACTCGTTTCAAAGAATGATGTCCCTTGCATTCACGGGTCTATCACCATCCCAAACATTCCTTTATAAGGATGATATAATTGTAATTGTGTGCTCTGAAAGTCACATGATCAGAAACTTAAGGGATGTTTTTGAAACCTGCCAAAAATATTACTTAAAATTGCACCCTGACAAGTGCTCTCTCTTTAGACATGAAGTTACTTTTGTAGGAGACAAATGCACAAATAAACGAATTTTACCAGACGAAAGCAAGTTCAAAACGATTCAAGATTACCCGACTCCCAAGAATGGCGACGAAGCCAAAAGATTTGTAGCATTCTGCAATTACTACCCTAGATTCATTCCAAACTTTGCATACCATGCACAATTTATCAATAGATTATCTAGGAAAAATGTAGAATTTAACTGGGAAGCAAAGTGTCAAGCAGCTTTTGAATACTTAAAAAACAAATTATTAAGCCCACAAATACTCCAAATACTCCAGATTTTAATAAAAAATTCTGTATCACAACTGATGCAAGCAAGATCGCATGTGGAGCCGTCCTCAGCCAAGAATTTGATGGAATCCAATTACCCATATCATACGCATCTAAGGCATTTACAAAAGGCGAAAGCAATAAGTCAACAATCGAGCAAGAATTAACAGCAATACATTGGGCAATTCCATATTTCAAACCATACATATACGGAAAAAAATTCCTAATTAGAACTGACCATCAGCCATTAACATACCTATTTTCTCTAAAAAAAACCCATCGTCAAAGCTTACTAGAATTAGGCTAGAATACATCAGGGGACAAGAAATTTCGCAGCGGATGCACTCTCCAGAATTGAATTTGAAAACATAAAAAACATAGAAACTAATAAAATACTTAAAGTAGCAACAAGATCAGAAACAAAAAAATTAATACATAAGGAAAACAAAATTAACAATAACAGAATAGAAACACCAAGAATATATGAAATAATAAATCAGGCGATTTGATCATTAGAGGAAGAATAGATCTAGATCGATTCCTTCCAAGGCTTGAAAAAGAAGCCGGTGCTCAAAAAATCTATAAACTGAAGATAGACATGTCAGAAAAACTATTTAGGTCACTTACACCTAATGAACTAAAACAAAAAGGAAAAGACACATTAAAACATTTAGAAATAGCAGTTCTACCTCAAGTAAAAGTAATAACAAATAAAGAAGAAATAAGAAATACATTAAATAAATATCATAATGACCCAATAGAGGGAGGTTACTGCGGGGTAAACAGAACACTAGGAAAAATAAAAAGAGATTTATTTTGGAAAAATATGTCTCGGGATGTTGCAACATACATGTGGGAAATGGTATTGAGAGGGAGCAATCAAAAGTAATAGAAGAGAGGAGACAAACGCGTAGTGGCCGAACATTCTAGTAGTAGTAGAGAGAGCAGGGCATAGGATCATTATATAAGTTGAGAGAGAGCTTGTTAAAGAGGCCGTGGATTCATTCGCAAAGAGACTGTCAACTGAGTCGCACGTCAAGGTCCATAATTAGTTTAGTGTTATTTCTATAAGTATGTTTAAATTCTAACAATATATTGAACTCGATTGTCATCAAACAATTCAAATATTAATAAATAAATAAATATAGTAACGATCGCTAAATCAACGCTACATTTTTGGGGGCTCGCCCGAAATATTGTTTAAAGAAATTAACATACAAACATATAACACTGCGTGAGTGAAAGAGACAACAAACAAAGTTCTTCGAAGTGACAAAGCAAAAACTTTTGTGTCGTCATCATTGTGTAAGAGCAAGCGAGATAGGCTGTGCTAAATTGTTGCATAAAATCTTTGGTGCCCAAATACGTTACGACGCAGACAATACACGCACGAGCATGTTTGGTAACGGACGGCGATCAGTGAATTTTTCTAGAACAGTCTAGAAATATTTGGACAGAGCGAATCAAGAAGCAAAACGTCAGCAGAGGCAGAGGCAACCCGTTGGCAGAGGCGAACCGTTGGCAGAGGCAACCCGTTGGCAGAGGCAAAGCTGGACGTAGCGTGAGGCAAAACGTCAGCAGAGGCAGAGGCAACCCGTTGGCAGAGGCGAACCGTTGGCAGAGGCAACCCGTTGGCAGAGGCAAAGCTGGACGTAGCGTGAGGCAAAACGTCAGCAGAGGCAGAGGCAACCCGTTGGCAGAGGCGAACCGTTGGCAGAGGCAACCTGTTGGCAGAGGCAAAGCTGGACGTAGCGTGAGGCAAAACGTCAGCAGAGGCAGAGGCAACCCGTTGGCAGAGGCAACCCGTTGGCAGAGGCAAAGCTGGGCGTGGTGTGTGATAAAACGTCAGCAGAGGCAGAGGCAACCCGTTGGCAGAGGCAGAAGCTGGACGCGGCAAGAGACAAAACGTTAGAAGAGGACAGACAACCTGCTGGCAGAAATTAAACGAAGACTTCGTGGGACAGGAGCGGACTTGGGTAAATTTTTTGGGGACTATATGTATATAGTTCTAACCTTAATTGAATTTACTAAAACTAACCTTAGCATTAATTATTGGTATTGAACAAAGAAAATATTGTAATATGGAGCTTGACGAGGTTATGGCATTGCGAGTCGCAGATTTGCGAAATAAGTTGGCCGAATTGAACCTAAGCACAGTGGGAAGAAAACGTGATCTACAGAATAGACTTCTTACTCATTACGATATTCAAGACCAAGATAGCGAGGATGAAGAAGTAGAATCAGTAGTTACAGCTAGAGGCGAATTGCCCATAAACAATTGTAGTCGATCTTGGTACACCTTAAAAGATGTTGAGGGCAGTGTATCCTATTTTTCCGGCTCAGGTAGTCCCGACATTGATTCGTGGGTACAAGAGATAGAAGAGTGTGCTATTACAGTACAATGGGACAAGTTACAGACCTTTATATACGCCAAACAGTTGTTAGCTGCGGCAGCTAAATCATTTATTCGGAGTCAACATGGTATAAACAATTGGGAGATATTAAAAGCAGCACTGCGCAAAGAATTTGGTTCGAAACGATCAGCAGCTGAGATTCATAGAATATTATCGCAACGTTCTCAGAAAAGAGAGGAGACTTTGCATGAATATTTGTATGCTTTAATGGAAATTGCCAAACCAGTGAATTTGGACGATGAGAGCTTGATAGAATACTTTGTAAAGGGCATTCCAGACTCACAAGTAAATAAAGCTATTCTATTTCAAGCCAGGAATCTACAAGAACTGAAGTTTCAAATAGAAACGTATCAGAAAGTTCGTGCTTCACACAAGTCGTTAAACAAGTTTGAGGCTCAGTCAGGAGGAAAGATTAATCAGGGTAAAATAATTGATACATCTAAGAATCGGAAATGCTATAGTTGCGGTGATACATCACATATCAGACGAGACTGTCCGAAGAACGACCAAAAGTGTTTCAAATGTGGTAAAGTAGGACATCGAATGGCACAGTGCAAACTAGAAAATCCAATTAAATACGAGAGAAATACAAACGTGGTAGAAAATGAAGATGTAGTAATACAGCCGTCAAGCGAATTTACTCCGTCAGGGTTAGAACTTAAAGACATCGTATATTCTAACGTTATATTTAAAGGACTCATAGATACTGGCGCTGGATTATGTCTTATGCGACGAAATATTTATTTTATGATTGGATCGAAACCGTTATTAGGCGGAGCTAGACACTTAACAGGAATTGGCGACAGTAAAGTGTTGACTTTCGGTAGTTTTATCATACCAGTGAAAGTGGATGGTTTAGTTATGAACATAGAATTCCATGTAGTGCCAGATCAGGATATAAGTTTTGATGCTATACTGGGTCGAACGATATTGAACACTGTCAATATAAATGTAACAGTAAATGGATCTAGGTTTGCTATGCGCAACGATATAGAAGTTTGTCACACCCATAGTATGTCAAAGAGAGAACAAAATGAGTTAGATATTCAGTGGGCAGGAGATATTGGAAATATCTTCGTCACAAATATTGAAGACAGGGATAAGAGTCCGGACATAAATCTTTCGCATTTAAACCATTTGATAAAAGGGGAAGTAGAGAAATTAATTCGGAACTGCCAGCCAAAAAGAAATGCAAACGCACCAGTAAGCATGAAAATTATATTGAGCGACGAAATACCTGTGTATCAGCACCCGAGACGTTTAGCCCTTTGTGATCAGGAAATTGTTGATAAACAAATTCAAAAATGGCTAGCAGAAAAATAATTAAAACCAGTACTTCTGAGTACGCGTCGCCAGTTGTCTTAGTCTCGAAAAAGAATGGTCAAAAGCGTTTATGCTGTGACTACAGGAAACTAAACGAGAAGATTCTTCGTGATAACTTTCCCATGGCTCATATGGACAGCGTTTTAGAAAAGTTGCAAGGTGCCAATATGTTTTCAACTTTAGACTTAACAAACGGATTTTTCCATGTACCGGTAGTAGAAAGCTCTCAGAAATACACTTCTTTTGTTACTCAGAGTGGACAATATGAATTCCTGTATGTTCCTTTTGGTATTTCAAATTCACCAGCTGTATTTACAAGATTCATAATGGTTGTGTTACGAGATTTGATTAAAGCAAACGATTGTGTAGTGTACATGGACGACATCATCATTCCAAGTACAGGTATCGATGATGGGTTGGCCAAGCTAAAACGCGTACTAGACGTGTCAGCCAAAAACGGTTTACGAATTAATTGGAGTAAATGTCAGATGCTACAACGAAAAGTCCTATTTTTAGGGTATGATGTGGAAAATGGTACCATAACGCCGAGCAAAGAAAAGATTAGAGCTGTTTCGAATTTTCCTATCCCAAATAGCAAAAAGGGGTTACAAAGATTTTTGGGTCTAACTTCCTATTTTAGAAAGTTTATTGAAAGGTATGCAGTAATTGCGAAACCATTGTCCGATTTAATGCGTAAGGATTCTAAGTTTGAATTCAAAGATATACACAAACTCGCTTTCGAGGAACTAAGAGCTGCGTTGACCAAAGAACCCGTCCTTAAATTGTTTAACCCGAAATTGCAAACTGAAATACATGCGGACGCTTCAAAATACGGATTTGGGGCAGCTTTGTTACAAAAGCATCCAGAGGATAATTCATTTCATCCCGTTGAATATATGAGTCGTAAGACAAAATTGTGCGAAGAAAGGTATCATTCTTACGAACTCGAAGTGCTTGCTATAATTGGAGCACTAACCAAATGGCGTGTTTATGTCCTAGGATCTCGATTCACCATAGTTACTGATTGTAACGCATTTGCTATGACCATGAAAAAGAAAGATGTTCCTTTGAGAGTTGCTCGTTGGGCTATGTATCTTCAAGATTTTGATTATGTTATCGTACATCGATCAGGTACTCAAATGAGGCACGTCGATGCGTTGAGTCGTTTTGCATGTTTTATGCTTGTTGAGGACACTATTAAACATCGATTAAAAGAAGCTCAGTTGCAAGATGAGTGGACCAAGGCAGTAAGGACGCTAGTCGAAAAAGAAAGTTATAAAGACTTCTATATAGAGAACGAGATTCTCTTTAAAGACCCTAATTGTGAGTTGATTGTAGTGCCTTCGGCAATGGAACATGAGATTATTAGACTTGCACATACCCAGGGTCACTTTTCCGTCAAGAAAACGCAAGATTTAATCGAGAAATCATACTATATTCCCGAATTGAGAGATAAGGTTATTCGTGTGGTACATAGTTGTGTGGAGTGCATTGTTATTAACGCAAAGGCTGGCAAAAGAGAGGGATATCTAACTTCGATAGAAAAGGGTGACAAACCACTTTGTTCTTACCATATTGATCACGTCGGACCAATGGAACTTACAAATAAACGGTATAATTACTTGTTGGTTATTATAGATGGTTTTTCTAAGTACGTTTGGTTATATCCCACTAGGAGCACAGGCGTAGATGAAGTGATACGGTGTTTAGAAGTTCAAGCAACAAATTTTGGGAACCCAGTACGATTGATATCTGATAGAGGCGCGGCTTTTACATCGCATATTTTCAAAAAGTATTGCGAGGATCACGACATCGTGCATTTATTGATTACCACCGGAGTACCGCGAGGAAATGGGCAGGTTGAAAGGATTCACAAGATTGTTATTCCAATGCTAGCTAAAATGAGTTTAGATAATCCAGCTTCATGGTATAAATACGTTGGGAAAGTTCAGCAAATCATCAACGATACGGCACCTAGAAGTACTAAGATAGCTCCTTTTAAGATCCTAACCGGTATTGACATGCGTAGATCAGAGGATGTAAAACTTAAAGAACTACTCGATGATCTTCTAATCGAAGAAATAGCAGAACACAGAAAGAAAATACGAATGGAGGCAGTTGAAAATATAAAACAAATTCAGGAGGAGAACAAGAAGTCAGCTAATCTAAAGAGAAAAGAGGGAAAACGATTCAAAATAAATGATTTGGTTGCTATTAAGCGTACCCAATATGGCGTTGGTCTGAAACTTAAAGGAAAGTATTTAGGACCCTATAAAGTAACGGCAATTAAAAATCATGGAAGATATGAAGTAGAGAAAGTTGGACAGGCGGAAGGGCCTAATAGGACATCAACTGTATCGGAATATATGAAATTGTGGGGACCGTCATTCGGGTCGAATGTACAGTCAGGAGGGCCGAATGTGGGAAATGGTATTGAGAGGGAGCAATCAAAAGTAATAGAAGAGAGGAGACAAACGCGTAGTGGCCGAACATTCTAGTAGTAGTAGAGAGAGCAGGGCATAGGATCATTATATAAGTTGAGAGAGAGCTTGTTAAAGAGGCCGTGGATTCATTCGCAAAGAGACTGTCAACTGAGTCGCACGTCAAGGTCCATAATTAGTTTAGTGTTATTTCTATAAGTATGTTTAAATTCTAACAATATATTGAACTCGATTGTCATCAAACAATTCAAATATTAATAAATAAATAAATATAGTAACGATCGCTAAATCAACGCTACATACATTAAAAATTGCGAAAAGTGCAAACTAGCCAAAGTAACCAGACACAACCACTCCCCATTGGTCATAACACCAACCCCTGCAACCACTTTTGACACAATAATAATAGATACAATTGGACCATTACCAAAAACAATGAACGGTAATAAATACGCAGTTACTATTATCTGCGATCTGTCCAAATATCTCATATCAATACCAATACCAAACAAAAGTGCAAAAGCGGTTGCAAAGGCAATATTCGAAAAATTCATTTTAATTTACGGTTCAGTGAAAACAATTCTGACAGACATGGGAACAGAATATATGAATTCAATACTAACAGAACTTTGCAAAAATTTTAACATAACTAAAATTAACTCCACGGCGCATCATCATCAAACTCTTGGAACAGTAGAAAGAAGCCATAGAACTTTCAATGAGTACATCAGGTCATACATATCCATTAAAAAAGACGATTGGGATGAATATCTAGCATACTTCACATATTGCTTTAACACCACTCCATCCACCGTACATGGTTATGCACCTTTTGAACTAGTATATATAGTATATATATATATATATAATTTAAATTACAAATAGCACAAAATAGAGCGAAACTGCTTATCGAAAAATTTAAAGCATTACAAAAAGAAACATATGATAAAAACACAAAAAAAGTATCGCTAACTGAAGGACAAGAAATACTTTTAAAAAATGATACAGGACATAAATTAGATAACAAATACACAGGCAAATATACAATACAGAGCATAGGTCCTAACAATAATATAGTAATAACGGATGATAAAAACAAAAAGCAAACAGCAATTTAGATAGAATAAAAATAATATAAAAAGGATATGAGAAAAATATAAATTTTTCTTTTTAAAAAAAGGAGGTGTAGTATACTTTTAGGGATAGGATTAGGCCACATACTTTTATGGATAGATTATAAGTAATTAGAACTTAAGCATAATGTCTAGCTTTAAGTACCGTTAAGGACACTAGCCATAAGACCAATGTAAATGTTCTCCTATAAATACCGGGCTTGCGGCCCCAATAAATCACTTCAAGTCAAACCTTGCCTTCGCCTACTTCATAAGATAAGAAGGTAACATCGGATTTCGTATCCCTCTTATATAATAGCAGTATTAACAATAATTTCAAATATATATATAATTCCTAACTAATTCGGTGAGAGTAATCGTAGCTAGTAATCGGAAGTTTTATAAGTATAAATTTGATCTAAAAAAGTAAAAATTTATAAAAAAAAAAAAAACGCACTAACTCTGCGGTCACGGCAAGCGGTTATATTTCACCAATAGATTTTAGGCGGCTATGCCGTACTTACAGTTTGTAGAGTCCAATCCAGTCAGGATGCCTGATGATGGGTGGAGCACTAGAGGCTGTTCAAATGATTAGGAAGGGTACCAAAATAATTTGCCTCTCGTTACCAACATAATGACTTTAAGAACCTACTATATAAATTTGAACACATGTTTGTAAGATACTTAAAGGGGAAAAATAACGACTGTTTGAGGGCCCACTACGGGCTTGGGGTGAGGTTGGGGTTATCAATGCTGAGTTTCGAATCTGCAGCAACGTCTTCCCACCAAAAATCTCCATTCTCCCTCTTGTTGCGAGGGGCTATCCCGTGTCCTAAGGTGAACCATCCACTCCAACGAGGGTTCGCCTGGGAAGTAGGCTGGCTGGCTAAGCATAGTCGTAGTCCCAAAAGTCCGACATGAAACCATGCATGGGGTTATACAAGCTTTTCTATGGAAGTGGATCGTGTAAGGTTGGTTCCAAAAAAAAGCTAAAGGTCAATTCGTCGTAGAAAAAGTGTATTTCAAATATATTTGTCTAGCTAGCGTATTTATAAAATTTAGTGTTTGAAACAGCGCCCCTTACAACTCCAAATTGCGAATTTGTGGAAAAAGAATCAGAATTCCTTGGTCATATAATAACAACAGAACGTATAAAACCTAACCCAAATAAAATGAAAGCAATTCAAAAATTTCCGACCCCTAAAACCTTAAAAGAAAATCATTCTTGGGATTGTGCGGATTCTTCCGAAAATTCATACCAAACTTTGCACATGTTGCAAAACTTTTAACTCTTGGATTAAAGAAAGCAGCTAAAATTATAATACACGCACACACACATTATATTTCATCCTTTAAAAATTAAAACGATCCCACACTTGCATATCTCGATTTCAAAAAGCCCTTTTTTCTAACCACAGTTGCTAGCAATATAGCGTTCATCTCACAGGACCATACCCCTATTTCTTACGCAAGCAGAACTTTGAACGAACATGAGCTCAATTATTCAGCTATAGAAAAAGAATTACTAGCAATAGTTTGGGCAACAAAGTATTTAAGACATAGCTTTTCGGTAGAAAGTTCGAAATTCTAGGCAACCATAAGCCTTTTAGTATGATGGAAAATAAAACTAAATGAGTTTCATTACAAAATTAAATATTTACCCGGCAAAAAAATTCATGTAGCAGATGCCCTTTCCAGAATTAAAAAAGATGAAAACTTTTTAGGATCAACAGAAAGCACCGCAGCTACAAAACATAGTGCTCATAAGGATTATGAAAATTACATTCCAATAGTAGCAAAACCAATTAATTATTTTAACAGGCAAATAGAATTCATTAGAGGTTCAGAAGACAAAGCAGAAACAACAACGTATTATTATAAATCAAACATAAAAATAACATACAAAGAAATGACCAAAGCTTACGCAAGGGATATAATCAAATGATATATCCCAAATTGCAAAAAGCCTTTATTGAAATAATACGATCGAACGCAAATACAAAATCCTCGAAATCTAGCATTACGTTTATTAGGACCTTCAAACGTTTGCACAATTCAAAGAAATAATCCTAAAACAACATAAGATCCAGTAATCGAAAAAACATATAATTTGTTTAAAGAAAAATATTATTTGAAAATAATATAATATATAAAATATAATTTGTAATTCAAAACCTAATCCAAAAAATTATTAACGAAAGCTCAGAGAGAAAATAGAAATACAAAACTAACTTTTGAAATAACACCAGAAACTTTTAATGTCAGAGAAAAATACGTGATGGACTTTTACAAGATCGACAATTATAAATACTCCAAATTTGCAACACTTGTAGAAGTAAAGTCTAGAGATTGGTTAAAAGCCAAGAGAGCAATTATGAAAGTATTCACTGAAATGGGCAAACCAATAGTAATAAAATCAGACAAAGATTCAGCATTTCTGTGTAAAGCACTAAAAAATTGGCTACAAGGAGAAAATGTAAAGTTAGAAATCGCAACAAGTAAAAACGGTATTTTATACGTAGAAAGATTCTATAGAACAGTAAATGAAAAACTCAGAATAATAAATAGTGAAAATGACATCGAAGTTAAATAAATCAAATTTGAAGAAGTTCTCTACATATACAACCATAAGACGAGACATAAAATGCAGGATCACCCGACTATAATAATCAAACGAATAAAATACCTACATCAAATAAACAATTTAAATAAAGATAGACACTAGATTTAAATTCATTCAAAAAGACAGGAAAAATAAATCAGTTAGATGAGAAACATTTTGAAGAAAGAAATAGAGGACCCGAGGATCATTCGGGTCGAATAACTTGTCAGGACAGCCGGTTGTAGGAAATGATGTGTCAGGCATAAATGCGTGGAAATCGTGCAGTGGTTAGTGAGCGAGCCATTTCTAATAATTTGAATTGTGTGCCTACTTTTAAGGCGAATTGATCAGTGGCTGTCATCGAGTGTGGCTCAGTGTGCGGTTAAGAGAATTCAGTCTCTTTTCGTTTTGGAATTCAACCTGAACGTACGTCGAGACTCGCTGCACAAACCTAGTGACAAAAATGAAAGCCAATAATGGAACCAAGGAATCAGGAATCCCTGAAATCCTCAACTCTCCGATTTATACTTAATGCGGTCGGAAATGCTTCCTTCTGCCTGTTACATACATTTTGGCGACATTTTGGTGTATGGTATAATAATAAGGGAAATTGTAATCCCACATATGTATTCTTAACAATAAGAATCTAATTAATAGTAAACAATAGAAAAAGAAAATCACATCCTGGAATAATAATATTGAATTTAATAAGGGATTGTATAATCCCACAAACTCGGGGCTCAATCGAGAGTTGTGGGTGTGTGTGGTTTTTTAGTGAAATTTGTGTGTGTGTGTGTGAAGTTTGCAAGTGGACAGAAAATTGTTAAAATTGGATGCATTTAAGTTTAATATATTTACAAAATCTAGGTTGCCGGCGAGTTAATTTCACAAGTTCGAAAAGTAGAGCACGTTGAAGTGAGTGTACGAGCGGCAACGAGTGGATGGCGAGATAGTGAGCGGTTGCACGACGCGACAAGAGCGTCACAAAGAATTTTGGCACCCTTAGACAAAAATCGGTGGCTGAAGTTGGAACCAGCTCGAGAAGCGTGGGGACTCAAGATGAATAGAGAGAGCAGACAGCGGACACGAAGTTAATGATAATAAGTGTTCACTGTGGCAGCAGACAGACTGAGAAAGCAGACAGCAGACACGAAGTTGATGATAACCAGTGTTTACTGTGGAAGCAGACAGACCGAGAGGGTAGACAGCAGATCCCATGTTGATAAAAACCAGTGTTTAATCACAGCAGACACAAAGTCGATGACATCCAGTGTTAACTGTGAACTCAGTCCAAACGGCAGAAATGACAGCGGACACGATTGGGCAATTGTGCTGAGCATTTTGAGCACAGGCTTTTAATTTCTAGAACAGAAAGTACATACATAGTTGAGCTTTACATAAACAAATGCATGATGCACATATTTATGTATAATCTTACAGATGTATATATATACAAATTATGGTTGTATGTTTTGCCGGCTTGAGGTCAAATTTTTTGGGTGAATAAAACAAAATAATAATAGTTTGTTATTTCTTTCCGATATATTTCGACCACTCATCGGTGGTCGTCTTCAGGGCAACTATAAAAACATTTAATTATGATTAACATAACATAATTTAACAACAAGAAACACCTACTTATTTTTACACGTCCGCACACACGCAGTTGTCTGTATCTACCTTATAATTACGTCTTTTATTTGTCGGTGTATTTATTATGTGCAGCATCTCCAGAGTGTAACGTTTGTTGTAATGTTGTTCTTGGTCTATTATGTTTACTTCGTCAAAATTTGGGGAATGTCCACTGGCGGCACAGTGGGCCATAAGTGCCGTTTTTTAAATATTGGAGTGTTGACGAAGTTTATAGTCAGATCTATGTTGTGATAGTCTAGTTTTTAGCCTCGATTTGGTTGTCCCTATATACATTTTATCACAGTTTTCTTCATTGGTCCCGTTGCACGGTATTTTATATACTACATTACTCTTGTCCATTGTATCAATCTTGCTTTTTGTGCTGTTGAAAATACTCCGTAACGTGTTGTTGCGTCTATGTGCTATCTGTATTTGTTCTGTGTCACAGCAATCCGAGTTTGCCAATCTTTCCGACAGTTGTGGGACATATGTGACGGACATTAAGCGTTTTGTCGAAACCTCTTTATTGGTTTTCTTATTGTAAGTTTTTAGTAAAGTCCTTATGGTGTGGTTTGTAAAGTCATTATCCTTTAAAATTCGTTGTATTTCGTCCTTCGTTTCTTCGTGAAAAATTGGGTCCCATATGTTGAGCATCCGTTGTATACAACCTCTTGCTGTACTCATTATCATCGACTTCGGATGTTTGGAGTTGAAGTTGATGATTCGTCCTGATGCTGTTGGTTTGTACCTTTTTAATTTTAGAACGTTTCCTCGTCTGTGTATTGATGCGTCTAGATATGTCAATTTGTTGTCATTTTCTAACTCTATTGTAAACTAGATTCAGTGCCGAATAAAGAAATAATGCCGGGTGGGCATACCGCACTCAAGCAAAACAAAGGAGGGAACTTAGGGCATGGGCTCACCTGTTAGTCCTGGATTTCTCTCGATAGTTGCCTATGGTAATATGTCCTTGTGTTCTGCTGCTGGTTGCTCACTTTTCTAACTATTCACTCTCGTGGTTACTGGCGAAGTGATTTTCTCCTAATTCTAACTCTCTGTTGAAACCCACCCTTGCTCTGCCTACTTATGTCCTAACGGTGAAAACATACGATGCGTCTTGTGCTTTGGCACGCATCACGATCGCCGTCTCTCTCTTTCACTTTCGATTTCTTTGCTTTTCCATTTGGAGTCAGCTCGCGGCGCAGCGTCCGATGCTGAGAGATTGCCCACTCAGCGACGCGTCGACGCCGCTGCCACGCCAAGTCGTTAGTCAGAAAGAGATAGATTTAGATCAAGAGCATCGTCTGTCGAAGAGAGCTACAGTTAATTCCATGTTGGAACATTTAAATATGCCCTCCATGGGCGTAACGAGAGATAACCAACAAAGGGGCCCTGCATGGGCGTAGTTTACTTAAATATATACATCAGAAGGGGAACGGTAATGGGGTGTCAGACGCTGCCAAGTATTGACTCCTCACACGGTGTCCTTTCTTCGCGTGGACGAAATGGCCCGTGACCCGTCCGTGCGGCTTCAGATGGATTCTGAAAAACCGGTGGTACACCCACACTTCGTCGTTGGGGCCTGGGTCGGTCTCTTTCTGGCTGGTGACCATCGGGGAAGCACCAAGTGTCGACCACGGGTTGACCGGTTCGTACTCGGACCGCGGAGGGGTGTCCAGTGTGAGACAATTCCTGCCTGCGTGGATCCTCCGTAGGACAGGCGGAAGTATGACCACTGACATGATAACTGATTTGATAACTATTTTTACTTAGCGTGACCTAGCTCTTCGCATGTTATATCTATATATATATTTTCTATTTTTTTCCCAACTGATTTCCAGGTATGGCTCTGTCGATGGTTCCATTGGTGACTCTATCGTTAGCTCTGTCGGTAACTCAGTAGCTGACTTCGTTAATAATTCTCTCTGGAATACGCTGTTGATGAGATTATTAATCCTGTCGAAAACTCTGTCGATGACTCTGCTAATAATTCTGTCGCAACCCTACCGGAGACTCTGCCGATTTTCTCACCTAGTATGGCATGATGGTGTGCATGTTATATATATTTATTTATTACTTTTTTATTTATTTTTTTTTTTTTAAATTTCCGTTGCTTTTGCAACATACAAAAAAAATAATCATACAAGTTTGCACCAAAAACAAATGGTTTTCTTTTGCTCATGTGTGTGGTAAACTAGGTGATACACCCATGCATACTCTTCCATACGTATACCCATACGAAAGTGTCCAATGTCTATGAGTCGCCTCTTCAGGCATATGTACGTCACGAATGAACCAGAGATTCCTCTGCCCTGGAGGAAATGTGTGACGTCACACACTGACACTTTCAGGCTAACCTCTAAAATTCGGATCGTGAGCGCACACATACACAAGAGTCAGCGACACTCATACACACACACGCGATCGGATGCGGCATCACGCATGTGAGAGCCAATGCACACGAGCATCATCGTTTTTTTCACACACACACGCGCATTTTGAAAACTCTTTTCTCTTTCTTTTTTTTTTCCACAACAAAAAAAAACGCTAAAACGAAACCCAACGCGCGACTGTACTTGCAAATCAGTGTGAATGAAGGAATGACAAAAAAAACGGTTGAACCAAAGCTGTGTGTAAGAGTGAGAGACAAATGGCAAGAGAATGCTCGCAGCTCACATACACGCCCGAATCAAACGGTGAATTGTCTATGTAGAAAATGTTCAGGTTGTGACGTGGGACAGCTCCAAAAAAGTTCGCGAGTCGAACATATACCCCGAGCCCTCTAACCAAACAATTGAACTCCGGTTTTGTGTTGTATTGCGCTTTATTCGGTTGCACAATTTGTGGGCACATCGATCGGTTAGATCGGTTGGCTGAAATCTTTATTTCAATATTAATTCAAATTTCTCACATGTTTTTATATTATCTTATATTTGTGTTTTTCTCTCCTTTTCACGTCTTTCCTGCTTGCCTAATTTTCTGTGACTAGCGCGCAGTCATAGCGGGCCGCCACTCTGTCACCAGTGCAAGCAAAGACAAAGTAAATTCTAACTGTTCTTCTTCGAATAAGAGAGTATAAAAACCAGGGGCGCGCTGGGTAAACCTGTCTACTGGCGCGGGGCGGCATGGTCTGAAATACTTTGTTGCCCAAACTATTGCTAGTAATTCTTTTTCTATAGCTGAATAATTGATCTCATGTTCGTTCAACGTTCTGCTTGCGTAAGAAATAGGTCTATGGTCCTGTAAGATGAACGCACCTAAAGCTATATTGCTAGAATCTGTGGTTAGGAAAAATGTTGTTTTAAAATCGGAAGAAGATATTTTAATGTTTCAAAGGATGAAATATAATGTGGGTCGTCTATGTTAATTTTAGCTCCTTTCTTTAATCCAAGAGTTAAAGGTTTTGCAATATGTGCAAAGTTTGGTATGAATTTTCGGAAGAATCCGCATAATCCTAAGAATGATTTTATTTCTTTAAAGGTTTTAGGGATCGGAAAATTTTGAATTGCTTTGACTTTATTTGGGTTAGGTTTTATAACTTCTGTTGTTATTATATGACCAAGGAATTCTGTTTCTTTTTTCATAAATTCGCATTTGTCGAGTTTGAGTTTAAGATTAGCATCTCTTAGTTTGTTAAATACCTTTCTGAGTGATAGTATGTGTTCCTCCAATGAAGTGGAGTACAGAATTACAAATTTTTGAATTGCTTTGACTTTATTTGGGTTAGGTTTTATAACTTCTGTTGTTATTATATGACCAAGGAATTCTGTTTCTTTTTTCATAAATTCGCATTTGTCGAGTTTGAGTTTAAGATTAGCATCTCTTAGTTTTTTAAATACCTTTCTGATTGATAGTATGTGTTCCTCCAATGAAGTGGAGTACAGACAATACAGACAGACAATACAGACAATCCTTATAAATAAGGTCTTCCAAAAGATTATTCATGTATCGCAATGGCCATGTTTAGTTGAGAAAGCTGTTTTTGCAATAGATTCAGAACCCATTTGAATTTAGTGAAATCCCTTAGCTAAATCAATGGTGGTAAAGTATTGGCATTTTCCCAGTTTGTCAAGAATTTCATCCATGACTGAAATTAGGAATTTGTCATCTATTGTGACTTCATTTAAATTTCGGTCGTCGATGACTAATCTGTATTTTTGTTTGTTGGAAGCATCTCCTTTTTTTGGAACGATCCAAATGGGTGAACAGTAGGGTGAGTTCGATTTTCGAATGATACCCTGTTCGATCCATTTCATTTATTTGTTTGTTGATTTCTATATCAAACGTTTGGGCATATTTGTATGTACGTTTATAAATTGGGTCCTCATGTGTTGTACAAATAGAGTGCTTTATAGTACTCGTGAAAGTCAAATTTTCACCTTCGCGGTACTGAATGTCACTGAATTCGTACAAGACTTTTTTAAGTTTTTGTGTTTCTTCGTTGTTTAAATGGTCGAGTCTATACCCATTGCTTTCTATTATTTCATTTTCAATCGCAAAATTTGTGTCTAGGGCCTATCTGTAGGTGGGTCCAAACATTCTATGTTATGTTCTTCTTCTATTTCTTCATAATCTCTGAAATAAAATGTATAGTTTCCTAGTTTTGCGTATTCTTCTTCATAATTTATTTGGGCTTTACAGGGTTTTAGGAAAGATCTGCCTATCAACATGTCGTATTTATTTGAAAATTTATGGATATAAAATTTTTGTACTGTCGGACAAAGTTTGCTGGCTGCAAGAAAAATGATTTCTTTTAATTCTACTGCTCCTTCAATCATGTGTATTTTGAAATCTCCTAAATGGGTTTTGAAATTAAAAAAGTTTTCGGACATTATGGTTATTGAAGATCCTGAGTCGACTACACATCTCAAAATTTTCTGATGTGTCCATTTTGCTAATTCCACTATTACTTTCTCTTTGCCTTTTGGTAGGCTGGTTTGCTACATAATTTTTTGGATAGTTATTTTGCTGTTGATTATTCATTGGGGTAATCGGGTAATTTTTTTTTGTTGAATACATTTTTTATAGTGTTATTTAAAGCATTTGTATAAAGAGCAGTGTTATTTGCATAGTTTTCAAGACTAAGCTTGTTTGTGATAATATAGGATTTATCTTCTAGTTCTGTTATAAACTTACGAAGGTTTCCTGTATAGTTGGCGTTGTAGAGGCGTCGAAGAAGTTCCTCACATTTCCCACCTTTTTTCTTTCTTGTAAATCACAAGCAACACTCATTTGTTGTTTGTTGGTATTTCTAGAGTTTTCCTCGAGTTCATTTTGGTGACATTTAATCAAGGCATAAAAAATATTTAGCTTGAACCCAATTTATCACCGGAAGTTATATATTTGGGACTAATAAGAATGACATCGATAATTTTTTTCATATACAGGTTCATTCATAAAAGTTATTTGCAGTGACTGGTTTCGGTTGTTTTTGAACCAACGCATTGGTGAATAATTTTTCTTTAATTTATTAATTACAGACTCTTTTCTATTGGCGTTTCTTTTGGGATTTGAACCACCTCGTAGCTTGAAAGTGATTCGAATTTTAAGTTATTGATGCCTACCATTTGGCATGTATCTTTTGTATTGAGCAATCGGACAAGAGCATTCTGGGCTGTTGCAATCGTGTTTGCGACATAAATACCCGGTTTAAATTTCTGATTGGAAATTAAAATGTTTTGCTATACTGAAGACAACTCTTTCTAGTAGAAGTGTTGAATTGGACACCAGAACTAAATGTTATTGGAACGTAGATGGGATACGTTAGATTTTGTGGTCTGATTATTAACCAATCCTTGCAACTATTGCAATCGAATTGGCAATTAAATTTTATCATTAAATCTAGTACTATTATTCCATAGCAGGGGATTGCGAAATCTGCATGAAGTATATGAAATTTATATGGAAGAATGTATTGTCTGTTTGGATGTCATGAAAGACATCAAAATTTGCTTTTATAATATTTATACCCTTGCAAAAAGGTATATTAATTTTGGTCAAAAGTAAAAGTGCAACGCATAGAAGGAAGCTTCTCCGACCATATAAAGTATATATATTCTTGATCAGCACGACGAGACGAGTTCAAATCGCCATGTCCGTCCGTCCGTCCGTCCGTCTGGATCAACGCAAACTCCTCCTTGACCGTAGGAGTTAAAAATTGAAATTTTGCATGTAGGCTTGTATATACTGCAGGCGTTGTATATCTCGGATTCAGCCGGATCGGATCACTATACAATATAGCTCCCATACAAATGGCAAACTTTTACTTTTGACGCGATTGCTTTCAAATTAAACATTTGCTAGTTTAATATATCTGTTAATGGCTGTGCCAAATTTGATAAGGATCGGTAACAATATCATATAGCTCCTGTAAACATTAGGAATATTTTAAAAAAGCCCGCTCCTCGTCTCAGTGAATTTCCCCGATAACCGAATTTTGGCACACTAAAAGGGTATAATACGCAATACGGCACACTCTCTTGAATATACTCAATAAGACCGCATGTGCACTTAACTTGAAAATAAATAAAATCCGGAAATATAAAGACAATCCCAAGGGATTAATTACTTCAAAAAGTAGAGAGTTTACAAATCAGGTGTGGAGTTTGCCCTAAAGAACGTATTTTCATGAAATACACCGAGATCATTAAATTAAACAAAACAGCATTGTTTGAGTTGCTAGCGGCCAAGGAAGTACCTTGCGACAAAGAAGCGTCAATTTACCAATGCGAGCATTGGTAAAACAAGTCATGGCACAGAATCAGTCTGGAGAGAGTGATGTACCCGAAGAGCAGGCAGTCAGCCCAGCAGTGTCTGCAAATGTGCTTGCCGGACAACTTGTGGATGTTGGTCCGGTGCCTCTTATTGAGCAGCGCGGCGTGGGAAACATTGAGCAGCCAAGTACACCGGATCAAGTGGGTGCTAACCAGTCGACGGCGATGTCTCGTGAGACCTCTGTAGGATCAGACGCGAACGTGCATGTTCGTGAAAGCGCACAAGCGAGCGAAACCGACGAATTGGCTTCGATTCTTAGTAACATCGAATTGTATACAGCACGTAAAAATCTGGCGGAGCTAAAAACACGTGTTATGGAGCTGGAGGAGAACTTAAGCGGACCGGAATATAATTACCGCATGAACTTGAAAGATGTCGAAACTAATGTACCTAAATTCTCTGGTGATGGTGATCTGTCCATTCACGTATGGATTCGTGAGCTGGAGAAAGCAGCAACAGTGTATGTACTGAGTGATGCCCAATGTTGGTCGTTGGGCAACCGACTGCTGGAGGGATCTGCTAAAGCATACATGACATATGAAAAGGCTACAACCTGGAGCGAGCTGAAGGATGCCCTTGTGAAGGTATTTGGCCTACAAATGACAAACTACGAGATTGCTAACCAGATGAGGAAGCGCTCGATTGGCAAAGGGAGTCACTCTTACAGTATTTCATCATTATGCGAAATATTGCTCAGCAGGGCAATTTTGAAGACACCGATGTGGTCAAATACATTGTTGACGGACTACAAGATCGAACCGGATTGTCAGCTCCTTTGTATTATTGTACTTCTCTGAACGATTTGCGAGAGAAGATGATGCGTTTTCAAACAGTTCAGCCACCAGCCAAAAAGTACGTTCCTCAGGCTCGTCAGACTTCAGACCGTGCGCAGGCCATTACGCCTGCTGCAAAGGATAAGAGATGTTTCCATTGCCACCAGATTGGTCACTTAATGTTTGACTGTCCACGCCAGGAGAGACCAAAAGGAAGTTGCTATCGGTGCTTCAAAGTGGGCCATCAGTACCGGAATTGTCCAATGCGAACCCAGATCGCCGCCATGAGCTCTAGTGAAGACCCGGACACCATTGATGATAAGTCATTTATTCAATTAGTAAGTTTAAGAATATCTTGTAAAGAGGGATGCACTGATGTTAATAATATTTTTGCCCTATTAGATTCCGGAAGCCCAGTAAGTTTTGCCAGTAGAGCGTTGATGCCGCATTTAGATTGCGATAAATTAGTTAAAAGTTCTTTTCATGGACTGAGCGGTGGCTCTATCCTGTTTAGTTCTGTTTTGCAAAAATATTATGAAATTCAATTTTTAGTTATTCCCGATAATATTATGCCGACGCAACTACTTCTTGGTAGAGACGCCTTGAATAAAATAGGTCTTAAGTTCTCATTGATTGAAAATGTAAGAAAGTATGAAAAGAATTCCGCATCATTAAAGAGTACCATTGCTTTTGTTTACAAATCCTTCTGTGCATCCCTGTTTACTAAATATCCTAAGCTTAATACCATTAGTAATAACACCACTAATCTAGATAATAATTGTAATAACCCTAATGTAAACACGATTGCATCCCCGTTTCGAGAATGGCTAACAGAGTTGCAAACTGTTTGTGCAACGCTGTCAGATACCGGGAATACTACTGTTGGCAGTGAATTTGGATTAGGCGCGATGCGTGAGTGCCGAGACATTGTGCATGAGCATTACATTGACCGATTTTCAATTAATTACGGGTTGCCTGATGAGAATATGTCTGACAGATACAACACCATTTCATAGTAGTCCTAGAAGGTTATCATATTATGAAAGAGGAATCGTTTCTAAAACGGTTAGTGAGTTGTTAGCAAATAATGTAATCCGACCAAGCAACTCCCCCTATGCGTCCGCCATCGTCCTAGTGCCAAAAAAGGATGGCAATATACGAATGTGCGTTGATTATCGAGGTTTAAATAGCAAGAGCAAGACCGTGTTCTCCGTCATAGATTTGAAAAGTGGCTTTTACCATGTAGGCATGGAAGAGGATTCAATTAAATACACAGCATTCGTTACACCCGATGGGCAGTTCGAATATCTGAGCTGTATTTCAGAGATTTATATCGAACATATTTAGTGATATGATTAGAGATCGAGAACTTGTAGTATATATGGACGACATTATTCTTGCCACCCGCACCGTAGATCAGCATCTTAAGTTGTTAGCAAAACTGTTAGATCGTTTTATTCAGTACAATTTAGAGCTCAATTGAAGAAAAGCATTTTCCTACAGAAGAGCATAGATTATTTAGGATATGAAGTCAGTGAAAAGGGAATTTTACCAAATAATACACATTTAAAAGCTATTCAAGAATACCCAGAACCACTTAACAGCAAAGCGTTACACTCGTGCTTAGGCTTATTCTCTTATTTTCGCAAATTTGTTCCGAATTTCTCCCGCATAGCTAAACCGTTAACTGAGTTGCTTAAACAAGGTGGTCCATTTCCGATGAACAAAACCGCTAAAAATGTATTTCTTACATTAAGATCCGCCTTATCCAGTCCGCCCGTATTAGCTATCTTTAACCCTAACTACGAAACTGAGTTGCATACTGACGCCAGTTCAAATGGCTTTGGTGCCTCTTTGATGCAAAGACAGACTGATGGTAAAATGCATCCAGTCTCTTATTATTCCCGAAAGGCGACAGCCGCCGAGTCCCGTTATCACAGTTTTGAGCTTGAAACTTTGGCCATAATATATGCCGTGCGCCGATTTCGCGTTTATTTAGAACACAGACCATTTTTGATCGTTACCGATTGTAATTCATTGGTCCAAACCTTGAGTAAAAAATCAATAAATCCCCGCATTGCGCGGTGGTCGTTGGAATTGGAAAACTTTGATTATACCATTGCTCACAGACCCGGTTCAAACATGGGCCATGTAGACGCATTAAGTCGGCAAACCGAGAATGCCCCAATTGAACCTTGTGAACCGCATATTACTTTTGAGGAAAGTTGCGTTAAACCGTGTGAGTCTGGTAGAGATTTGACCAAGCTGTGTGCCATTCAAGATGATAACTCATGTGAGTTAGTTAAATCGCCTGAGTTTGAAAGCGATTTTATAGAACCGTGTGTCCCCTCAGAGAAAAATGAGTTTAGTAGAGATTCGATTAGACCGTATGCCGTTTTAGAACAGAGTTGTTCAGAATCGTGTGAGATAAAACCGTGTGAGATAAAACCTTGTGAGATAAAACCGTTTGAGACAAAACCGTGTGAGACAGACCCGTGTGAGATAAAACCGTGTGAGATAAAACCGTTTGAGACCAAACCGTGTGAGATAGACCTGTGTGAGAAAAACCCGTGTAAGATAGACCCGTTTGAGAAAAACCCGTGTAAGATAGACCCGTGTGAGATAAACCCGTGTAAAATAGAACCATGTGCTCCTTTAGGGAAGAATTATTTAGTACCGTTTGGGACAAACCCGTGTGTTCATTTAGCGAAGAGTTGTTTCAGACCGTGTGAGCTATGTTTAGAAAGAAGTCTGTTAAAACTGGTTAAAAATAAACCTTGCGTTTCTTTAAATGAAAGTTCTGTTGATCCGAGATTGAGTAACCAAATCGAAAGAAGTGACCAGCTCGATCGAAATGAGTCGGCAAACCTGGTTGGTGTAGTGGGTGCGTCTCCGCAAGATGTTGATTTATTATTACAGTCAGAACAAATAAGAGATCCGGATATCCGTAAACTAAGAGAAAATTTAGAAAAAGGCAATGATGTTGGATTTGAGTTAATAGATGGTATAGTGCACAAAAGAAATGCTAAGGAAAGACTGTGTTTGTATGCACCGGCTCGCATGCAAGGGGAATTAATAAGAAGGTGTCACGAGAAACTAGGTCACTTAGGCGTTGAGAAATGTGTGAACAATTTGAAAGAAAAGTACTGGTTCCCATTAATGAATCCAAAGGTTGAGTCGTTTATAAAAGATTGTCTGCCGTGTATTTTACATAGTGTTCCAAGAACCATACATAATAGAACCTTGCATAGTATTCCGAAAAGTCCGATTCCATTTGATACTATCCATGTTGACCACTTAGGTCCCTTACCGAGTGTTACATCAAAAAGAAAGCACCTTTTGGTAGTGATTGACGCATTTACAAAGTTTGTCAAATGCATTGTATCCCGTAAATTCCACTAGTACCAAAGAAGTAACCGCCGCGTTAGAAAAATATTTTAATTATTATTGCCGACCAAGAAGAGTTATATCCGACAGAGGTACGTGTTTTACGTCGTTTGAGTTTGCTGAGTTTGTAGAAAATCGAAATATTGACCACATTAAAGTAGCGACTGCTGCCCCTCAAGCCAATGGGCAGTTCGAACGTGTGAACCGTGTGTTGACCCCAATGTTGGGAAAGCTGTCAGAACCTTTAGCCCAAGCCGATTGGTATAAATTAGTTAATCGTGTCGAGTTCGCTATTAATAACTCAGTGCAGTGTAGTACCGGTAAAACTCCGTCAATGTTGTTGTTTGGTTGCGATCAGCGAGGCCCCTTAGTAGACGAATTAACCGAGTATCTTGACGAGAAACCCCTGTTCAGAAAACCCCTGAAACCTTGAGGCCACTAGACAAGTGCGAAAATTCAATTATCGCAGGAGCGCAATGAAAAGCGGTACGCCTTAAGGCATAGGGCACCATTATTCTATAAAGTCAATGATTTTGTTGCCATTCGCAATGTAGATGTCACTCTCGGGTCGTGCAAAACATTCGCTCCTAAATACCGTGGTCCTTATAAGATAAATCGAGTTCTTCCAAATGACCGTTACGAAGTCACTGATATTGACGATTGTCAACTTACTTAATTGCCCTACAAAGGTATCTTAGAATCAGCCCGACTCAAGCCGTGGATGCATGCGTATGATAAAACTGTGAGTTTCTGTTTGTAATATGTATTTGATAAGCAGTATTTATATGTATATTGTATTTTTGTTGAATTGTATGATCGAGGTCGATCAAATGTCAGGATTGGCCGAATGTAAACATTAGGAATATTTTAAAAAAAGCCCGCTCCTCGTCTCAGTGAATTTCCCCGATAACCGAATTTGGGCACACTAAAAGGGTATAATACGCTAAGGCGGGTACGGGCACACTCTCTTGAATATAGTCAATAAGACCGCATGTGCACTTAACTTGAAGATAAATAAAATCCGGAAATATAAAGACAATCCCAAGGGATTAATTACTTCAAAAAGTAGAGAGTTTACACTCCCATAATAACGATCGGTGGAAAACAGTGACTTTGATCAATATCTTGGACGTTCTTTCGGAAACATTAGCCCTTTTAGCTTAAACGTTTTTCCCCTATAGGTAAGGAAAAAGTTACCAAAAAAGTTGCAAGGGTATACAAACTTTGACGCGGTCGAAGTTAGCCCCGGCCCTCTTGTTTTATATTTTGTTATCTAACCCTGAGTATCTGGAGGTGTCTGGGATTTTTTCGAAGTAGTAGTTTCTGTTATCCTAACGCTAGAGTTGAAACCTCCATTTTGGCGATTATTTCCTCTATTGTAACAGAGGTAACAACAGAAATGTTTTCATTTTTCTAAAGTACCTGTCATAAGTGGTCATTTTTTTTGTTTATATATAATGTTTTATTCAAAATATTCTTGATTTATGATTGCTTGTGTGCATATGAATTTTTAGATCTTATCTATCTTTTCGGCTATAGAATTTCGGCTTTTAAGATGTCAATATGTTTATGTGCATACATCAATGTATACATATAAACATATTCAAGTGCACAATTATATTTTATTGCGTATATATTTAATTGGAAAGACATCATGCAGACATGAAGCGTTGCTGGTCATCCGCCCTCGTTTGGGTGGTCAGTAAGTCTATATCCACCCTCTTCCGCTAAGGTAGCTTAAGCTTCTGGCCTCCTGCTTTTGTTGCTTTCTTTATTTGTGTAGGTTTTTCGTTGCGAGTCCGGTACTCAGATATTTTGAGTGGGCGCGGTCCAGCGTTGGGATACAGATAGAAGCAGATTCCGCAAAGCGAATATTCTCGCCGTTGCTCATCCGAGGTTTGTATTACTTTTTATATGTATTTTTTGTTATTGTTGTAGCAGTATTTGATGTTGTTGATGTTAAAATATATACGCATCATTCATCCATTTACCATTATCATAATAAGTATTTTTTTATCTCATGTCTTGGTTGTTGTTCCTGCTCAGGCTGATTTCAGGCATCCAAAAGCCAAATTAGGGACAATATGTTTTGGTTTTGTGAATCTTAATTGTAAGGTTGATATATATAAACTTATAGATATTCAAAAATGAAAATGTCAATTGGAATTTGGAAGTCTCCACTTAAATTACGAGATTAATTATAAATAACTGTAGGCTCGCTCACACAGTCAAAGGCGATTCTTAATATTGTTTCAATTTTTCAACAATGATTGGTAATTTTCTTTTTTCTTTAGTATTTTGTTTTAGCTTTACGGTATTTGAGAGAGTTTTTCTTATTCGCTGATTATTTGACACTGAACTCGCTTTCGTTTTGCTTACAAACAGAGAAATACCAGATCGAACATGATTTTTTTTTCAAGAACTTAGGACTTCCCCATCCGTCCGGTCCATCGAAGGACTTCGTCGTCCGCTGGATGATTCTTAGGAATAAAATTTTAGGTTAAATCAAGCGTCTGACATTCCTATGCAACAAATTCGGTCTAAGAGACTCTCAATCCGCAATGAAGAAACTTCTCTGCCCGTATCCGATTCGGGCGGCTATTCCAAGCTGGTTGACTTTGTCAATATGTCTCTGTGCCTTTCACGGTGTGCAGCTTTTGAGCCGACGGTGTTTCTCAAAAATTTTCCCTGGCAAATTCTCGGATTCATATATAAAATTCTTTGCTTAGGCTTTCAGCATTCAACTTAATTATTGCTAAGTTTTCAAAAGAACTTATTATAAACTTCCAAAGATTTAAATATCCACAAAAAATTAACTTACGATAATAAGATTCACAAAACTTTATATTAATTGTTGTCCTAGATGCTCCAGATTAGTATTTAATTAATAATTTGGCTTGATGGCCAAGAAAATTTCAGATTTAAATTTTGTATTTTTTTTTTCTGGAGGGACAGCGTGGGTGAACAATGCATGCCATCGCGCATGATAGACTAGAGGAGTTCAAATCGAGTTCAAAGGGGCGAAGTTCCTCCAAAGCACACAAATCCTCTAAAAACATTCTGGACAAGGCGTCGGGTACTACATTATCTTGACCTCGTCGGTGACTTACTTCACACTTATAACCTTGCAGCTTCATAGCCCATCTAGCGAGTCTTCCTTTCAAATCTGATTGTCGCATCAACCAAACTAAACTGGCGTGATCGGTTATGACTTCAAATTCCTGTAGTTCCAGATAGCAGCGGAATTTTTCAATTGCTTCCAAATCAGCCAAGCACTCGCATTCTGTTACGCTATAGTTTCGTTGAGCTGTTGTTAACTTCTTCGACATACACGCTATAGGTTTCTCAGCTCCTTCTTCATCCAATTGTACCAACATTGCTCCGATGCCATAGTTGCTTGCATCACAATGCACAAAAGAATTTCTTATTGAAGTTTGGATTGATCAAGATCGGTGCAGAGGTAAGCTTTTCCTTAAGTTTTTCAAAGGCAATTTGAGCTGCCTGTGTCTATAAAAATTTCTTTTTCTTAGTTAGCTTATCGGAAATGTAATATCAGAAAAATTATCAATGAATCTCCGATACCAACCAACAACACCCAAGAAACCTCTGGTATGCTTTATCGTTTTCGGAATTGGCCAAGTCTTTATTGCTCCTATTTTGGCAGGGTCTGTTGAAATTCCTCCTCGTCCTATAATATAGCCCAGATATGGCACTTCTGTAACACAAAACTTTGTCTTTTCTATATTTAAAGTTAGTTTCTAAAGTTTGCCTTTCTAAATTGGTGAGACATACGAATCAGAATTTCCAAACGGGTGTCGAAGTATTCTGACACCACACAGAGATCGTCTGGGTATCCGAACACACAGTATTTGAAATCTGCTGGAATTAGATCGTCTGTTAATCGTGCCATGGTTTGGAAATAGTTGCATAATCCGAATGGCATTACGGTGAACTGGTACAAGGGGCGGCCGGGTATCGTAAAAGCTGTTATGGGTTTGGATTTTTCTGAAAGGCCAATTTGCCAGTAGGTATCTTTTAAATCAATTTTTGTGATAAAGGTTGCCTTGGGCAGTCGCGCGAAAATTCCATCTACGCTTTGCAGTGGATATGCGTCCTTTTTGGTGACTTCGTTTATTTTTCTTGCCTCCAAACATAATCGCACTTTTCCAGGTCTTACAACCAGACGCATAGAACTCCAAGGACTATTGGCTCTCTCGATCACTGCCATTTCCAACATTCGGTCGATTTCTTTATACATTAACTTTTCCACCGCTGGCGACATGGGATAGAAGCGTTGCTTCTTTAATCTCTCTCTCGGCGGTGCACCAACTGGCGAAGTTTAGATACCGATTCAATTGGAACGTATCTTTGTCATTTGTATGGGAGCTATATAATATAGTGATCCTATCCGGCTGAATCCGAGATATACAACGCCTGCAGTATATAGTAATATATCCGCCACTCCATCCACTCACACCACTCAATTTCCCACTCGAATCACCCACATAACTTGACCCCCTAAGATTCATAACGTTAAAGTAAACATCCGTTTTTATAAACAATTGTCCCCCTCAAAACCAAAGCTTATGAACGCTAATCCATAAAATTAACATAAACAATTAAACACTTGAAATAATAATTGTCCCCCTAACAACCAAAAGCATGAGAACGCTAACTCAGCAATTTAATTCGGACCAATCAAATCATCCAAATATCAATCACGCCACCAAAGGGCTCCCAAATTTAGCTTATAAATATAACCATAAGACATTTTTGTAAGCAGTTCTAAGTTTTCATTCAAATAATAAAGTACGTTGCTTTTAACTCGGAAAATCGGATTTTTTACTGGCGCAGTCGGTAGGATAAAACGAAATAATTTAGTGCGTGCAAAACTTTGTGTATAAGCGACCGTTACGGATATCGAATCTAAGGTTGCGTAATAAGCAAAACCTTTTTTGTATCATTAAATAAATAATTGTGCGAAACTTGTGTCAAGCCACCGCTACAGATATCAAATCTAAGGTTGGCCTGTGATCAAGACTTTTTTTTTTTTTTTCGTTTTATCCGCAAAAGAACCTTTTGTGCAGTCAAAAGCGCGACATCGAATCTTGAAGTTCTAAATATATTCTACTCCAAGATGACACTAGAACTATCAGAAACACATCTGAACCAGGCACTTACCATGCTTAGACAGTTGCCCAATTTCGATGGTAACGCTTTGACCCTGAGCACGTTCATACGGAGAGTTGACTACATTCTACAACTCTACCCGACGAGGGACATCCGTCAACATAGTTTGATGTATGGTACTATAGAGATGCAGCTCACTGGAGATTCACAACGGATATCACAACTAGCGCACGCCAACAATTGGAACGAGTTGCGGGCCGCCCTCATCAGCGAATATAAGGTGCAAACGCCTTATGAAGAATTACTACGACGGCTATACCATACTTCCTTTGGAGCAAAGATTCGTAAGTTTATTGAAGATTTAGAACATAAGTCTTTTATTATAATTAATAATTTAGAATTAGCCATTTTATACCATTTTATACAAAAATGCCATGAACAACACAGTCAAAGAAGTCATTATTAAAAGATTACCAGACAAGCTTTATATGACATTAGCGAAGTTTGATATTTCAATAGTGTCTAATTTGAAACAAGTAGCCCAGAGAGAGGGTCAATATGAAAACAGCTCCACAGATAAACCCAAAACTAACAATCAAAGTAATTCAGGAAATTCTTGTTACAAATCAAACCAAAACAATTCAGGGCAGAACTATTACAAGCAAAACCACCAATACAATAATTCAAATCATACCAATCCCCAAAATAACCAACAGCTTCGAGAAGAATTTCAACAAAATCTTATTCAGGGCAGACAAGAAAATCCCCTTAATTATCAGATTCAGAATCAACCTCAGAATCAAAACCCTGTGGTAAATCAACCCACTAAAAGGCAAAGAGAGAGTACCAGTGGTCAGAGTAAAATGGAATGGTCCGAAAATTTTCATCAATCAGCCTCGGATCAGATAGCTCAGACAGAACAGTTGGATCAAATAGATCAACCGAATACCTCCAATCAAATCCCTATGTCCAACTAAAAATCAATTTAAAGTGCGTTATAGATACAGGCTCTTCAATAAATATTATCAACGAAAATTATTTCAACTTTCCAGAAACATCAGAAAATTTAAATGTTCAAACAATAAAAGGAATAATTGAGCTTAACAAAAGCCAACCATCAAAAATTTTATTGCCATAAATTTTCATCAACATATGACATACTATTAGGTAGAAAATATCTCAAAGCATGTCAGGCCGTTATTAATTACGAAGAAAATAGTGTAAAATTATTTTGATAATGATTTGTCACAAATTCTATTTCAAATACACCAATAAAGAAGAAAAAGAAGAGTCAATACCTTATCCTCCCCCAGAGTTCGAATATGAAGCATTCGCACATGAAATAAATAACGGTATCGAGGAAAGAAACGAATTTAGACTTGATCATTTAAATTCAGAAGAAATAGAAAAGTTAAAGAAAATATTGCATGAATTTAGCGATATCCAGTATAGGAAAGGTAAAAGTTTGACCTTTACCAGTACAATAAAACACAACATCAGAACTAAACACGAAGACCCAATAAATTTATCAATTTACAAACACCCATACAAATACCCACAAATCTTTGACGAAGAAGTCAATAAACAAATTAATGAAATGATAGAATAGGGAATCATTCGGAAATCGAAATCGCCCTATTGTTGACCAATTTGGATCGTACCTAAAAAAGAGGACGCATCCAAGGAACAAAAGTTCCGCCTAGTAATCGACTATCGTAGTCTAAATGAGATTACTGTCGATGACAAGTTCCCAATACCAGTAATGGATGAAATATTAGACAAACTTGGAAAATGTCAATATTTTACAACCATTGACCTCGCCAAGGGTTTTTATCAAATCCAAATGGACCCTAAATCAATCGAAAAAACCGCATTTTCAACTAAACATGGTCATTACGAGTACACACGAATGCCATTTGGACTAAAAAATGCACCAGCAACATTCCAAAGATGTATGAACAATTTATTAGAAGATTTAATCTATAAAGATTGTTTACTCTACTTAGACGATATTATTGTTTATTCCACCTCATTAGAAGAACATTTGGCATCACTAAAAAAGGTCTTTGTTAATTTGCGCATTGCTAATCTAAAACTACAATTAGATAAATGCGAGTTCTTGAAAAAGGAAACAGAATTTTAGGTCACGTCATAACTACAGAAGGAATCAAGCCAAACCCAGACAAAGTCAAAGCTATTCTAAAATTTCTGATGCTAGCAATATAGCTTTAGGTGCTTTCCTCTCACAGGACCAAAGACCTATTTCTTATGGTAGTAGAACACCAAACCAACATGAACTTAAATATTCAGCCATAGAAAAGGAACTACTATCTATCGTATGGGCAACCAAATATTTTAGGCCATACCTCTTCGGTAGACATTTTGAAATCCTAATTGATCATAAACCCCTTGTCTGGTTGGACAATATCAAAGAACCTAACATGAAATTACAAAGATGGAAAATAAAATTGAACGAATTCGATTACAAAATAAAATACTTACCAGGAAAAGAGAATTATGTGGCAGACGCCCTTTCCAGAATAAAAATAGATGAAAATCTTTTAGTTGAAGAAATAAGTAGTTCTAGAGCTACAGTACATAGTGCTCAAGAAGATAACGAAAACCTAATAGCCATTTTAGAAAAAACCCCTGAATTTCTACAATCGTCAAATAGAATTTAATAAATGCAACGAAAATAAAGTCAACGTTACTCACTATTTTCACAAAACGAAAATAGAAATATCATATGTAGAAATGACCAATCAGTTTGCTAAAAAAATTATTAAGGAATATTTATGCTCAAAAAATAACGCACTTTATATTCAAAACGACACAGATTTTCAAATACTTCAAGAAGCTTATCTTGAAAAAATTAGTCCAGACAGCCAAACAAAAACATTCAGAACCACTTACAAATTAAAAGACATTTCCACTTATAAAGAATTCAAAGAAATTATTCTTAAAAACCATAAATCACTACTTCATCCAGGTATCACTAAAACTGAAAACTGGTTTAAGGATAAATACTATTTTCCAGACTATCAAATATTAATTCAAAACTTCATTAATGAATGCCATATTTGCAATTTATCAAAATCAGAAAACCGAAATACAAAATTATCTTTGATATCACCCCAGAGATATTTAACGCTAGAGAAAAATACGTGATGGACATTCAATTTAATCGACAATCAACAATTTTTATCTTGTATAGATATTTATTCAAAGTACGCAACTTTAGTCGATATGGGTAAACCGTTAGAAATCAAAGCAGATAAAGACTCAGCTTTCATTTGCATAGCACTTCAAAATTGGCTACAATCAGAAAACGTTAATATAAGTATAACATCGAGCAAAAATGGTGTTTCAGACGTGGAAAGATTCCACGGGACTAAGAGGCTAAGAGTTATTAATGCAGAATCTAGTATAGAAGACAAACAAACTAAATTTGAAACCTTTACACATATAACCATAAAACTAAACATCTAACGACAAACAGAACACCAGCAGATATCTTTATAATACACAAGCTAACAAAGCAAAACAAATTGATAAATTAAATGAAAATAGGAACGACAACACCCTTTAAGAAAACAGGTGAAATTACCCAAGTTGACGACAAACATTATATTGAAACTACCGAGGTAGACAAACAACACACTACAAATCGAAATTCAAAAAGAAAAAGAAAACTTATCAAAGTAAATATACTAATTAATTTCAGAGATACCAACATTACTATTTCTACTCTTTTCAATGGTACACTCGACGCATAATCAAAGCATTGAAATTAATCCCATAAAGGCACCTAATGGATATCTTGAATTCAAAACAGGAACCATGGATTTACCCTCAGATTTCGAATATCATTATTTAACTGTAAATTTAACCAACATACAAACCACTTATAACAACTTGGTTGAGCAGTCAGAACCATATAAGAACATAGTGCACATTCAGTATTTAGTCGAAAAATTAAATCGCGAAATGAACGGCATAAAAATAATAAAAAGAAATAAGCGAGGACTTATTAACATAATAGGCACAGCACATAAATATCTTTTCGGCACCTTAGACCAATACGATAAAGAAGAACTTGAACAAAAAATTGATAATCTATCAGCAAATAGCGCCCAAAATAATGAACTTAATCATATCATTGAAGCAGTCAACAAAAATATAGAACTCCTAAATAATCTTACTATTCAACAGGATGCAGACAAAAAATTAAATATACTAGTGTTCAACTTAGAGCATTTTACAGAATACATAGAAGACATAGAGTTAGGAATGCAGTTGACAAGACTAGGAATATTTAATCCAAAACTTTTAAACCATCAAGAAATATTTAACATAAATACAGAAAAACTCTTAAACATAAAAACATCTACTTGGTTAAAATCAGACACAAATGAAATATTAATAATTTCGCATATACCTAGACAAATATCTAAAACATCGCTATTCAAAATTATATCCTATCCAGATGAAAATAATAACACTTTAACAGAAAACATTCAAGAAACTTACTATATTCAAAATAATAAAATTTATTCAAAATCAACCAAAAAACTAGAAATAAATGAGTGTATAGTTGGCATTATTACACAAAAACCAGCAGAATGCAAATACACAAAGATGTTCAAAATCAATTCAATTAGTTATGTAGAACCCAATATTATCGTAACTTGAAACTTGCCCAAAACAAATTTAAAACAAAATTGTAACCAAAATAAAATATTCATAGAAGGAAATAATATAACAAAAATATACGACTGTGCTGTGCAGTTGAATGAGATATCAATAATAAATACATTGCAGGATTATACCCAGAATATTTATGTAACCAACAAAACTAGAACCAATCTCTTATATCCAAGCTAAACAAATCATTTCGGAAAAAACTGCGTATAACAAAACATTTAATATCATAACTACTACAACATTTATAATTACACTAATAAGTTTAACCCTATATCTTATCTATAAATTTAAGTCAATATAAAAAAAAATAATTATTACACAAATTAAAAATGAAACTTTTGTACAATCAATTGACTCAGCTCTTGACAATCCCGTTTTACATGAATTGTCCCCATCCAAAGAAATTTCACTTGCAACACAGCAAGTACATCCAACTCTATACCCTGTATTCCCCGCCTGAGCACAGGCTATTTTCTACGTGTTGGGGGAGTAATATATCCGCCACTCCATCCACTCACACCACTCAATTTCCCACTCCAATCACCCACATAACTTGACAACAATTGTCCCCCTCAAAACCAAAGCGTATGAACGCTGATCAAGAATATATATACTTTATATGGTCGGTGATGCTTCCTTCTATGCGTTGCAAACTTTTGACCAAAATTAATATACCCTTTTTGCAAGGGTATAATAAAATATATCCTTTGGCTGGGGATTTTATTAAGAGATAGAATAAGAAGTAGGAGAAGAAAAAAAGGAACCTGAATCCTATAAGAAAACATGGTCGAACTGAAAAACCGTATGCAAGTCTAACAAGCCCCACAAGGCGCAAAAATTATGTAATGTACACAACCCGGAATGAATCCAGATTATGTATATCCCCTCTTAGTCAAAGGATCTTCTTTGATCCAAGAAGAGGTCAGGTTCAGCCTATATTGGTAGTCTCTCTCGCAGTCCCTAATCATCAAATGTTATGATGGGCAAGAGTACCACAAATTAGGCCAAAGCCAACACAGAAGTTTGGTATGGGTGGGACTTCTGGCTGTCGGGTAGCAAACAGTCTTTGGGGGGTTCTTTGGACCAGCATTACTCAATACACCCGTAGTACATAAAATAGAACAAAGTCCCTAGAGCACGAATATTACAAAGTTATTTAACAAAAGGGAAAATTAGAATGATAGAGAAAAAGAGTATATTAGTATCGCAGGAAAAGGGAAGCTATGAGGATGTTATTATAGCTTCACGTCTAAACCCTCCCAACCAAATGCCAATACAAATGCAGCTCACCGCTCACATTTCGCTACAAGGAAGATTACACAACTTTTTACTCAAACATTACAAAATGATATTTATTCACGAGGGTTACGGAATAACAAAATACTTCAATAAGTCGGAAACATAATCCGAGTTGACTAAACTAAAATGATGATTCTTATAGTAAACGGTAATCAAATTAAATAATTGGACCATTTCAGGCATCCAAAAGCCAAATTAGGGATAATATGTTTCGTTTTGTTAATTTTAGTTGTAAGGTGGATATATATAAACTTATAGAAATTCAAAAATGAAAATGTCAATTGGAATTTGGAAGTCTCCACTTAAATTACGAGATTAATTATAAATAACTGTAGGCTTGCTCACACAGTCAAGGGCGATTCCTAATATTGTTTCAATTTTTCAACAATGATTGGCAATTTTCTTTTTTCTTTAGTATTTTGTTTTAGCTTTACGGTACTTGGGAGAGATTTTCTTATTCGCTGATTATTTTTTCAAGAACTTAGGCCTTCTTTGTCCGCTGGATGATGCTTAGGAATAAAATTTTAGGTTAAATCAATCGTCTGACATTCCTATGCAACAAATTTGGTCTAAGAGACTCTCAATCCGCAACGAAGAAACTTCTCTGTATCCGATTCGGGCGGCTATTCCAAGCTGGTTGACTTTGTCGAGATATCACTGTGCCCTTTACGGTGTGCAGCTATTGAGCCCACGTTGTCTCAAAAATTATCCCTGGCAAAATCTCGGAATTCAAATATAAAATTCCTTGCTTAGGCTTTCAGCATTCAATTTAATTATTGCTAAGTTTTCAAAAGAAACTTCCAAAGATTTAAATATCCACAAAAAATTAACTTACGATAATAAGATTCACAAAACTTTATATTAATTGTTGTCCTAGATGCTCCAGATTAGTATTTAATTAATAATTTAGCTTGATGGCCAAGAAAATATCAGATTTAAATTTTATATTTTTTTTTTCTGGAGGAGCAGCGTGGTTTAGGCGTCTAGTCAGGGCGGAAGTTGGTCAGAAAAGAGTGTGACCATTGCATGCGATCACGCATGATGCCACTTCGCTAGGGTTGCATTAGTAAAACTATCGAACTTCTAAGCTCAGCTGATTATTTTTTATCGACACAATTGCCCACCACTTACTGAAAAACAAACTAACGCCTTAAAATTTAAAAATAAAACTAACGGCAGAAACTGGGCATTACATTGTACTTAGTAGTACTGGAATACTTTTTTATACTCTGTTGTCCATTCAAACGGGACATTCTTTTTGCATAATCTTGTTATGCTGCGTGCGTAGGGACTGGATAAATATTGATGACGTCGAATTTCTTAAGATTCCTTTATCTGTGCACCTGTCACCTAAGAACTACACTGCATGCATAAAAAATGAACATTTCTCTGGACGTAATTTCAGGTTGTGTTTTCTACAGAGTTCGAAACATCTGTTAAATCATATGTTGTTCATAACAACCATTACGATTAAATCATCCAAAGGAAGGCTTGCGAAGGCTCAAAGCTTGAGAATGCTATTGTCATCATTCTCTGAAATGAATTAGGCGCTATTTTTAAACCAAATGGAAATAGCGTAAAGCGATATGAGCCATTGCTTGTTGAAAAAGACTTGCTTGTAATATTTCTAGAGTTTTCCTCGAGTTCAATTTTGGTGGCATTTAATCAAGGCCTGAAAAATATTTAGCTCGAACCCACTTTATAGTGGAAATTTATCTGACAGCAATTTTTTATTTATTTGGCGATAGTCAATTACTAATCGTTATTTTTTTTTTTAGAGCCCGGAAGTGATTTATTTGGGACTAATAAGAATGGGCTATTGTAGGGTCAAACAACTTGATGCTTATTTCTTCGATTGGCTATGCGGACATCGATAATTTTTTTCATGTACAGGTTCATTATCCTTAAGTCTCAACTGTTGCTTATAAAAGTTATTTGCAGTGACTGGTTCGGTTTCAAGTCCGAAAACATCGCTATAGTGGGTGCATAGTTCTTCAAGTTGTTTTTGAACCAACGCATTGGTGAATAATTTTTCTTCAATTTATTAATTACAGACTCTTTTCTATTGGCGTTTCTTTTGGGATTTGAACCACCTCGTAGCTTGAAAGTGATTCGAATTTTAAGTTATTGATGCCTACCATTTGGCATGTATCTTTTGTATTTAGCAATCGGACAAACGCATTCTGGGCTGTTGCAATCGTGTTTGCGACATAAATACCCGGTTTAAATTTCTGATTGGAAATTAAAATGTTTCTCTTTCTAGTAGAAGTGTTGAATTGGTACTAGAACTAAATGTTATTGGAACATAGATAGGATACGTTAGATTTTGTGGTCTGATTATTAACCAATCCTTGGAACTATTGTAATCGAATTGGCAATTAAATTTTTTCATTAAATCTAGTCCTATTATTCCATCGCAGGGGATTGCGAAATCTGCATCAAGTATATGAAATTTATATGGAATAATGTATTTGTCTGTTTGGATGTCATGAAAGACATCAAAATTGCTTTTATAATATTTATACCCTTGCAAAAAGGGTATATTAATTTTGGTCAAAAGTGTGCAACGCATAGAAGGAAGCATCTCCGACCATATAAAATATATATTCTTAATCAGCACGACGAGACGAGTTCAAAAGCCATGTCCGTCCGTCCGTCCGTCCGTCTGGATCAACGCAAACTGAAATTCTGCATGTACTGCAGGCGTTGTATATCTCGGATTCAGCCGGATCGGATCACTATATCATATAGCTCCCATACAAATGACAAAGTCACGAACAGTGACTTTTCTTAATAACTTCGTTATTTTCTGAGCTATTGATGAAAATTTAATATTGAGGAGTTAATTACACATATAAACGACTATGCCAAATTTGATCAAGATCGGGTAACTGTATCACATAGCTCCCATAGTAACGATCTTTCGAAAACAGTGACTTTTGTCAATAACTGCGTTACTTTTGACGCGATTGCTTTCAAATTAAACATTTGCTAGTTTAATATATCTGTTAATGGCTGTGCCAAATTTGATAAGGATCGGGTAACAATATCATATAGCTCCTGTAAACATTAGGAATATTTTAAAAAAAGCCCGCTCCTCGTCTCAGTGAATTTCCCCGATAACCGAATTTGGGCACACTAAAAGGGTATAATACGCTAAGGCGGGGTACGGGCACACTCTCTTGAATATAGTCAATAAGACCGCATGTGCACTTAATTTGAAAATAAATAAAATCCGGAAATATAAAGACAATCCCAAGGGATTAATTACTTCAAAAAGTAGAGAGTTTACAAATCAGGTGTGGAGTTTGCCCTAAAGAACGTATTTTCATGAAATACACCGAGATCATTAAATTAAACAAAACAGCATTGTTTGAGTTGCTAGCGGCCAAGGAAGTACCTTGCGACAAAGAAGCGTCAATTTACCAATTGCGAGCATTGGTAAAACAAGTCATGGCACAGAATCAGTCTGGAGAGAGTGATGTACCCGAAGAGCAGGCAGTCAGCCCAGCAGTGTCTGCAACGATTTTAAGGACTAACCAAAAACCAGAGGGCCGGGGCTAACTTCGACCGCGTCAAAGTTTGTATACCGTTGCAACATTTTTAGTAACTCTTTCCTTACCTATAGCCATCAAAGTGGAAAAATGTTTAAGCTAAAAAGGCTAAAAATTCCGAAAGAACGGCCTAATATCTTAGCATAGTAAATAACGAAGATATTGAACAAAGTCACTGTTTTCCACTGATCGTTTCTATGGGATATATGATATAGTTACCCGATCCCTATCAAATTTGGCACAGTCATTAACAGATATATTAAACTAACAAATAATTAATTTGAAAGCAATCGCGGCAAAAATAAAGCAGTTATTGACAAAAGTCACTGTTTTCGAAAGATCGTTCCTATGGGAGCTATATGATATAGTCACCCGATTTCGATCAAATGTGGCATAGTCGTTTATTGGTTAATTAAGATCGTTCCTATGGGAGCTATATGATATAGTCACCCGATTTGATCAAATTTGGCATAGTCGTTTATATGTGTAATTAACCAATATTAAATTTCACGACAATAGATCAGAAAATAACGAAGTTATTAAGAAAAGTCACTGTTCGTGACTTTGTCATTTGTATGGGAGCTATATAATATAGTGATCGTATCCGGCTGAATCCGAGATATACAACGCCTGCAGTATATAGTAATATATCCGCCACTCCATCCACTCACACCACTCAATTTCCCACTCGAAACACCCACATAACTTGACCCCCTAAGATTCATAACGTTAAAGTAAACATCCGTTTTTATAAACAATTGTCCCCCTCAAAACCAAAGCTTATGAACGCTAATCCATAAAATTAACATAAACAATTAAACACTTGAAATAATAATTGTCCCCCTAACAACCAAAAGCATGAGAACGCTAACTCAGCAATTTAATTCGGACCAATCAAATCATCCAAATATCAATCACTCCACCAAAGGGCTCCCAAATTTATCTTATGAATATAACCATAAGTCATTTTTGTAACCAGTTCTAAGTTTTCATTCAAATAATAAAGTACGTTGCTTTTAACTCACAAAACACATCTTTTTTTTCCTTATTGGGAAAATCGGATTTTTACTGGCGCAGTCGGTAGGATAAAAAGAAATAATTTAGTGCGTGCAAAACTTTATGTATAAGCGACCGTTACGGATATCGAATCTAAGGTTGCGTAATAAGCAAAACCTTTTTTGTATCATTAAATAAATAATTGTGCGAAACTTGTGTCAAGCCACCGCTACAGATATCAAATCTAAGGTTGGCCTGTGATCAAGACTTTTTTTTTTTTTTTTCGTTTTATCCGCAAAAGAACCTTTTGTGCAGTCAAAAGCGCGACATCGAATCTTGAAGTTCTAAATATATTCTACTCCAAGATGACACTAGAACTATCAGAAACACATCTGAACCAGGCACTTACCATGCTTAGACAGTTGCCCAATTTCGATGGTAACGCTTTGACCCTGAGCACGTTCATACGGAGAGTTGACTACATTCTACAACTCTACCCGACGAGGGACATCCGTCAACATAGTTTGATGTATGGTACTATAGAGATGCAGCTCACTGGAGATTCACAACGGATATCACAACTAGCGCACGCCAACAATTGGAACGAGTTGCGGGCCGCCCTCATCAGCGAATATAAGGTGCAAACGCCTTATGAAGAATTACTACGACGGCTATACCATACTTCCTTTGGAGCAAAGATTCGTAAGTTTATTGAAGATTTAGAACATAAGTCTTTTATTATAATTAATAATTTAGAATTAGCCATTTTATACCATTTTATACAAAAATGCCATGAACAACACAGTCAAAGAAGTCATTATTAAAAGATTACCAGACAAGCTTTATATGACATTAGCGAAGTTTGATATTTCAATAGTGTCTAATTTGAAACAAGTAGCCCAGAGAGAGGGTCAATATGAAAACAGCTCCACAGATAAACCCAAAACTAACAATCAAAGTAATTCAGGAAATTCTTGTTACAAATCAAACCAAAACAATTCAGGGCAGAACTATTACAAGCAAAACCACCAATACAATAATTCAAATCATACCAATCCCCAAAATAACCAACAGCTTCGAGAAGAATTTCAACAAAATCTTATTCAGGGCAGACAAGAAAATCCCCTTAATTATCAGATTCAGAATCAACCTCAGAATCAAAACCCTGTGGTAAATCAACCCACTAAAAGGCAAAGAGAGAGTACCAGTGGTCAGAGTAAAATGGAATGGTCCGAAAATTTTCATCAATCAGCCTCGGATCAGATAGCTCAGACAGAACAGTTGGATCAAATAGATCAACCGAATACCTCCAATCAAATCCCTATGTCCAACTAAAAATCAATTTAAAGTGCGTTATAGATACAGGCTCTTCAATAAATATTATCAACGAAAATTATTTCAACTTTCCAGAAACATCAGAAAATTTAAATGTTCAAACAATAAAAGGAATAATTGAGCTTAACAAAAGCCAACCATCAAAAATTTTATTGCCATAAATTTTCATCAACATATGACATACTATTAGGTAGAAAATATCTCAAAGCATGTCAGGCCGTTATTAATTACGAAGAAAATAGTGTAAAATTATTTTGATAATGATTTGTCACAAATTCTATTTCAAATACACCAATAAAGAAGAAAAAGAAGAGTCAATACCTTATCCTCCCCCAGAGTTCGAATATGAAGCATTCGCACATGAAATAAATAACGGTATCGAGGAAAGAAACGAATTTAGACTTGATCATTTAAATTCAGAAGAAATAGAAAAGTTAAAGAAAATATTGCATGAATTTAGCGATATCCAGTATAGGAAAGGTAAAAATTTGACCTTTACCAGTACAATAAAACACAACATCAGAACTAAACACGAAGACCCAATAAATTTATCAATTTACAAACACCCATACAAATACCCACAAATCTTTGACGAAGAAGTCAATAAACAAATTAATGAAATGATAGAATAGGGAATCATTCGGAAATCGAAATCGCCCTATTGTTGACCAATTTGGATCGTACCTAAAAAAGAGGACGCATCCAAGGAACAAAAGTTCCGCCTAGTAATCGACTATCGTAGTCTAAATGAGATTACTGTCGATGACAAGTTCCCAATACCAGTAATGGATGAAATATTAGACAAACTTGGAAAATGTCAATATTTTACAACCATTGACCTCGCCAAGGGTTTTTATCAAATCCAAATGGACCCTAAATCAATCGAAAAAACCGCATTTTCAACTAAACATGGTCATTACGAGTACACACGAATGCCATTTGGACTAAAAAATGCACCAGCAACATTCCAAAGATGTATGAACAATTTATTAGAAGATTTAATCTATAAAGATTGTTTACTCTACTTAGACGATATTATTGTTTATTCCACCTCATTAGAAGAACATTTGGCATCACTAAAAAAGGTCTTTGTTAATTTGCGCATTGCTAATCTAAAACTACAATTAGATAAATGCGAGTTCTTGAAAAAGGAAACAGAATTTTTAGGTCACGTCATAACTACAGAAGGAATCAAGCCAAACCCAGACAAAGTCAAAGCTATTCTAAAATTTCTGATGCTAGCAATATAGCTTTAGGTGCTTTCCTCTCACAGGACCAAAGACCTATTTCTTATGGTAGTAGAACACCAAACCAACATGAACTTAAATATTCAGCCATAGAAAAGGAACTACTATCTATCGTATGGGCAACCAAATATTTTAGGCCATACCTCTTCGGTAGACATTTTGAAATCCTAATTGATCATAAACCCCTTGTCTGGTTGGACAATATCAAAGAACCTAACATGAAATTACAAAGATGGAAAATAAAATTGAACGAATTCGATTACAAAATAAAATACTTACCAGGAAAAGAGAATTATGTGGCAGACGCCCTTTCCAGAATAAAATAGATGAAAATCTTTTAGTTGAAGAAATAAGTAGTTCTAGAGCTACAGTACATAGTGCTCAAGAAGATAACGAAAACCTAATAGCCATTTTAGAAAAAACCCCTGAATTTCTACAATCGTCAAATAGAATTTAATAAATGCAACGAAAATAAAGTCAACGTTACTCACTATTTTCACAAAACGAAAATAGAAATATCATATGTAGAAATGACCAATCAGTTTGCTAAAAAAATTATTAAGGAATATTTATGCTCAAAAAATAACGCACTTTATATTCAAAACGACACAGATTTTCAAATACTTCAAGAAGCTTATCTTGAAAAATTAGTCCAGACAGCCAAACAAAAACATTCTGAACCACTTACAAATTAAAAGACATTTCCACTTATAAAGAATTCAAAGAAATTATTCTTAAAAACCATAAATCACTACTTCATCCAGGTATCACTAAAACTGAAAACTGGTTTAAGGATAAATACTATTTTCCAGACTATCAAATATTAATTCAAAACTTCATTAATGAATGCCATATTTGCAATTTATCAAAATCAGAAAACCGAAATACAAAATTATCTTTTGATATCACCCCAGAGATATTTAACGCTAGAGAAAAATACGTGATGGACATTCAATTTAATCGACAATCAACAATTTTTATCTTGTATAGATATTTATTCAAAGTACGCAACTTTAGTCGATATGGGTAAACCGTTAGAAATCAAAGCAGATAAAGACTCAGCTTTCATTTGCATAGCACTTCAAAATTGGCTACAATCAGAAAACGTTAATATAAGTATAACATCGAGCAAAAATGGTGTTTCAGACGTGGAAAGATTCCACGGGACTAAGAGGCTAAGAGTTATTAATGCAGAATCTAGTATAGAAGACAAACAAACTAAATTTGAAACCTTTACACATATAACCATAAAACTAAACATCTAACGACAAACAGAACACCAGCAGATATCTTTATAATACACAAGCTAACAAAGCAAAACAAATTGATAAATTAAATGAAAATAGGAACGACAACACCCTTTAAGAAAACAGGTGAAATTACCCAAGTTGACGACAAACATTATATTGAAACTACCGAGGTAGACAAACAACACACTACAAATCGAAATTCAAAAAGAAAAAGAAAACTTATCAAAGTAAATATACTAATTAATTTCAGAGATACCAACATTACTATTTCTACTCTTTTCAATGGTACACTCGACGCATAATCAAAGCATTGAAATTAATCCCATAAAGGCACCTAATGGATATCTTGAATTCAAAACAGGAACCATGGATTTACCCTCAGATTTCGAATATCATTATTTAACTGTAAATTTAACCAACATACAAACCACTTATAACAACTTGGTTGAGCAGTCAGAACCATATAAGAACATAGTGCACATTCAGTATTTAGTCGAAAAATTAAATCGCGAAATGAACGGCATAAAAATAATAAAAAGAAATAAGCGAGGACTTATTAACATAATAGGCACAGCACATAAATATCTTTTCGGCACCTTAGACCAATACGATAAAGAAGAACTTGAACAAAAAATTGATAATCTATCAGCAAATAGCGCCCAAAATAATGAACTTAATCATATCATTGAAGCAGTCAACAAAAATATAGAACTCCTAAATAATCTTACTATTCAACAGGATGCAGACAAAAAATTAAATATACTAGTGTTCAACTTAGAGCATTTTACAGAATACATAGAAGACATAGAGTTAGGAATGCAGTTGACAAGACTAGGAATATTTAATCCAAAACTTTTAAACCATCAAGAAATATTTAACATAAATACAGAAAAACTCTTAAACATAAAAACATCTACTTGGTTAAAATCAGACACAAATGAAATATTAATAATTTCGCATATACCTAGACAAATATCTAAAACATCGCTATTCAAAATTATATCCTATCCAGATGAAAATAATAACACTTTAACAGAAAACATTCAAGAAACTTACTATATTCAAAATAATAAAATTTATTCAAAATCAACCAAAAAACTAGAAATAAATGAGTGAATAGTTGGCATTATTACACAAAAACCAGCAGAATGCAAATACACAAAGCACATATACATACAAAAACCAATTCAATTAGTTATGTAGAACCCAATATTATCTTAACTTGAAACTTGCCCAAAACAAATTTAAAACAAAATTGTAACCAAAATAAAATATTCATAGAAGGATATTTAATAGAATATTTATGTAACCAACAAAACTAGAACCAATCTCTTATATCCAAGCTAAACAAATCATTTCGAAAAAAACTGCGTATAACAAAACATTTAATATCATAACTACTACAACATTTATAATTACACTAATAAGTTTAACCCTATATCTTATCTATAAATTTAAGTCAATATCAAAAAAAATAATTATTACACAAATTAAGAATGAAACTTTTGTACAATCAATTGACTCAGCTCTTGACAATCCCGTTTTACATGAATTATCCCCATCCAAAGAAATTTCACTTGCAACACAGCAAGTACATCCAACTCTATACCCTGTATTCCCCGCCTGAGCACAGGCTATTTTCTACGTGTTGGGGGAGTAATATATCCGCCACTCCATCCACTCACACCACTCAATTTCCCACTCCAATCACCCACATAACTTGACAACAATTGTCCCCCTCAAAACCAAAGCGTATGAACGCTGATCAAGAATATATATACTTTATATGGTCGGTGATGCTTCCTTCTATGCGTTGCACACTTTTGACCAAAATTAATATACCCTTTTTGCAAGGGTATAATAAAATATTTGATAAAAGATTTGATGAAATATCGATCCTTTGGCTGGGGATTTTATTAAGAGATAGAATAAGAAGTAGGAGAAGAAAAAAAGGAACCTGAATCCTATAAGAAAACATGGTCGAACTGAAAAACCGTATGCAAGTCTAACAAGCCCCACAAGGCGCAAAAATTATGTAATGTACACAACCCGGAATGAATCCAGATTATGTATATCCCCTCTTAGTCAAAGGATCTTCTTTGATCCAAGAAGAGGTCAGGTTCAGCCTATATTGGTAGTCTCTCTCGCAGTCCCTAATCATCAAATGTTATGATGGGCAAGAGTACCACAAATTAGGCCAAAGCCAACACAGAAGTTTGGTATGGGTGGGACTTCTGGCTGTCGGGTAGCAAACAGTCTTTGGGGGGGTTCTTTGGACCAGCATTACTCAATACACCCGTAGTACATAAAATAGAACAAAGTCCCTAGAGCACGAATATTACAAAGTTATTTAACAAAAGGGAAAATTAGAATGATAGAGAAAAAGAGTATATTAGTATCGCAGGAAAAGGGAAGCTATGAGGATGTTATTATAGCTTCACGTCTAAACCCTCCCAACCAAATGCCAATACAAATGCAGCTCACCGCTCACATTTCGCTACAAGGAAGATTACACAACTTTTTACTCAAACATTACAAAATGATATTTATTCACGAGGGTTACGGAATAACAAAATACTTCAATAAGTCGGAAACATAATCCGAGTTGACTAAACTAAAATGATGATTCTTATAGTAAACGGTAATCAAATTAAATAATTGGACCATTTCAGGCATCCAAAAGCCAAATTAGGGATAATATGTTTCGTTTTGTTAATTTTAGTTGTAAGGTGGATATATATAAACTTATAGAAATTCAAAAATGAAAATGTCAATTGGAATTTGGAAGTCTCCACTTAAATTACGAGATTAATTATAAATAACTGTAGGCTTGCTCACACAGTCAAGGGCGATTCCTAATATTGTTTCAATTTTTCAACAATGATTGGCAATTTTCTTTTTTCTTTAGTATTTTGTTTTAGCTTTACGGTACTTGGGAGAGATTTTCTTATTCGCTGATTATTTGACACTGAACTCGCTTTCTTTTTGCTTACAAACATGGAAATACCAGATCGAATATGATTTTTTTTTCAAGAACTTAGGCCTTCTTTGTCCGCTGGATGATGCTTAGGAATAAAATTTTAGGTTAAATCAATCGTCTGACATTCCTATGCAACAAATTCGGTCTAAGAGACTCTCAATCCGCAACGAAGAAACTTCTCTGTATCCGATTCGGGCGGCTATTCCAAGCTGGTTGACTTTGTCGAGATATCACTGTGCCCTTTACGGTGTGCAGCTATTGAGCCCACGGTGTCTCAAAAATTATCCCTGGCAAATTCTCGGAATTCAAATATAAAATTCCTTGCTTAGGCTTTCAGCATTCAATTTAATTATTGCTAAGTTTTCAAAAGAAACTTCCAAAGATTTAAATATCCACAAAAAATTAACTTACGATAATAAGATTCACAAAACTTTATATTAATTGTTGTCCTAGATGCTCCAGATTAGTATTTAATTAATAATTTGGCTTGATGGCCAAGAAAATATCAGATTTAAATTTTATATTTTTTTTTTCTGGAGGAGCAGCGTGGTTTAGGCGTCTAGTCATTGCATGCGATCACGCATGATGCCACTTCGCTAGGGTTGCATTAGTAAAACTATCGAACTTCTAAGCTCAGCTGATTATTTTTTATCGACACAATTGCCCACCACTTACTGAAATACAAACTAACGCCTTAAAATTTAAAAATAAAACTAACGGCAGAAACTGGGCATTACATTGTACTTAGTAGTACTGGAATACTTTTTTATACTCTGTTGTCCATTCAAACGGGACATTCTTTTTGCATAATCTTGTTATGCTGCGTGCGTAGGGACTGGATAAATATTGATGACGTCGAATTTCTTAAGATTCCTTTATCTGTGCACCTGTCACCTAAGAACTACACTGCATGCATAAAAAATGAACATTTCTCTGGACGTAATTTCAGGTTGTGTTTTCTACAGAGTTCGAAAACATCTGTTAAATCATATGTTGTTCATAACAACCATTACGATTAAATCATCCAAAGGAAGGCTTGCGAAGGCTCAAAGCTTGAGAATGCTATTGTCATCATTCTCTGAAATGAATTAGGCGCTATTTTTAAACCAAATGGAAATAGCGTAAAGCGATATGAGCCATTGCTTGTTGAAAAAGACTTGCTTGTAATATTTCTAGAGTTTTCATCGAGTTCAATTTTGGTGGCATTTAATCAAGGCCTGAAAAATATTTAGCTCGAACCCACTTTATAGTGGAAATTTATCTGACAGCAATTTTTTATTTATTTGGCGATAGTCAATTACTAATCGTTATTTTTTTTTTTTTAGAGCCCGGAAGTGATTTATTTGGGACTAATAAGAATGGGCTATTGTAGGGTGAAACAACTTGATGCTTATTTCTTTGATTTGGCTATGCGGACATCGATAATTTTTTTCATGTACAGGTTCATTATCCTTAAGTCTCAACTGTTGCTTATAAAAGTTATTTGCAGTGACTGGTTCGGTTTCAAGTCCGAAAACGTCGCTATAGTGGGTGCATAGTTCTTCAAGTTGTTTTTGAACCAACGCATTGGTGAATAATTTTTCTTTAATTTATTAATTACAGACTCTTTTCTATTGGCGTTTCTTTTGGGATTTGAACCACCTCGTAGCTTGAAAGTGATTCGAATTTTAAGTTATTGATGCCTACCATTTGGCATGTATCTTTTGTATTTAGCAATCGGACAAACGCATTCTGGGCTGTTGCAATCGTGTTTGCGACATAAATACCCGGTTTAAATTTCTGATTGGAAATTAAAATGTTTCTCTTTCTAGTAGAAGTGTTGAATTGGTACTAGAACTAAATGTTATTGGAACATAGATAGGATACGTTAGATTTTGTGGTCTGATTATTAACCAATCCTTGGAACTATTGTAATCGAATTGGCAATTAAATTTTTTCATTAAATCTAGTCCTATTATTCCATCGCAGGGGATTGCGAAATCTGCATCAAGTATATGAAATTTATATGGAATAATGTATTTGTCTGTTTGGATGTCATGAAAGACATCAGAATTTGCTTTTATAATTTTTTATATTTTAATATTTGTAGTGACCAGAAAGGGTTATGGTTCATAGTTCTCGCTCAACCTAGTTAACATCTAAAAGTCCCGAGGTGTTAGTGGACATAGTCCATTTTACAAGAACTTCATTTCAGAAGTAGAAGAAAGGGTTATGTTTCGTTGCGCTCATTAGTTGTTGAATTGACAAAATGATTAAACCACCAGTGTGATCAGGTTCGAGGATGCGCATTCTTGCTATGTTCGGGTCTAGCTCGTCGTTCTTTCTTTCCTTTCCACACTCACTATCATTAATAAATTTAATGCGCGTAATGAAAACTAAACTAACTACTAAAAGTTAAAGGTGATGTTGCTATTATTACTATCGCTAAGGTGCCAATTCCCCACAACCTAAAAGAAAGAAGACAAACATGAATCTAAATAAAGAATGTGAGAGAACTTAGATGTGAGGAGTCTCTCTTCTTTACCCACCCGACCATGACAACTGTTCTAATTCAAAGGTTGTTCCAAAACAATGTAGTTTTATTTCTTTTATGACATCTCATGAAAGTTCAGCAAGTATACTTGACAGACCATATTAGAGTAACTCAATTCATTATTTCTGTTTCGAACATAATTTTGGGTTTCTTTACTTATTTCCTAACAAGTTTGGCAACATTTCATATTTTTGACTTCATCACTTTCAAACAACTTTTACTTACTAATATAAATATAATAGCTTAAGGCCTAGTAGCTATAGCTAGTAAGAAGATTGGCTTTAATTTACAATCACTGCCCAATCACAGTATAAATAAATAAATAAATAATATAAATATAAATATAAAAGAAGGAAACGGTTGTGCTAGATCAAACCATATAGCGATATTTCATATATAATATATATATATATATAGCAATCTAGGGTTTTTATATAATTATTTTGTTAAAGGACTAACTCATTACTCACGACTTTGGCTTACTTCACAGTTTTTCGTTGTAATCGTTGGGCCCAAGTAATGTTGAATTTGCTGTAGTGTGGTTTTTAAAGAAGTTTTGGATTAATTATATAAATGACAATGAAATATACTCCTTAGGTTACCATACGCATATCGCTCCATTAGAACAAACAATTAAAGTAGGATTCTTAACTAGAGATTACTTAAATACTATAAAAAAAAGGTTTAAAGCTCGTAATGGGCGAAAATGAACTATATTCAAATTAAGTCCCTTGCTTAAGGAACGTTAGGTCATGATTGATTCCAATCGAAAGACAAAGTGCGAATCTTTATAGATTATGAGAGATACTGACTCAATTTAACAATCTCTTTAAACACATTGGGGTTTATTTATTTAGACGATTTTTATATTTTCGTTTGGGCTACGAGCGACATGTGCGAGGTAGGGTATTTAAGTGACTATATGACAACGACTAATTTTCAGCAGTCTAGGCAGTTCCCTCTCAAGACGGTGTATGTGGATTTGAGGTTTTTGCCTAATTTATGGCCTTACGTCACTGTATGTGAACCATGGGGCGTTCGTCGGCTCAAATTTTGGAAACTTCAGCCACGAAATTCCGAGACCTAGGCTTTCTCTTAGCGCTAGTACGGATATTCGGTACCTCGTTACGGCTGGGACTGTGAAAACATGAATTTAGTTTACCGGGTCAGGGAATAACCTCACTTCAATATAAAAAAAAAATTTCACCTTTTAACTCTTTCACTTTTAATAAACTAACCGAACGGTTAGGTTTGGCACTGTACTGGTCTTCAAATGTTGCACCGATATTGGCTAATTAATTTTTATACCCTTGCAAAAAGGGTATATTAATTTTGGTCAAAAGTGTGCAACGCACAGAAGGAAGCATCTCCGACCATATAAAATATATATTCTTAATCAGCACGACGAGACGAGTTCAAAAAGCCATGTCCGTCCGTCCGTCCGTCCGTCTGGATCAACGCAAACTGAAATTCCGCATGTACTGCAGGCGTTGTATATCTCGGATTCAGCCGGATCGGATCACTATATCATATAGCTCCCATACAAATGACAAAGTCACGAACAGTGACTTTTCTTAATAACTTCGTTATTTTCTGAGCTATTGATGAAAATTTAATATTGAGGAGTTAATTACACATATAAACGACTATGCCAAATTTGATCAAGATCGGGTGACTGTATCACATAGCTCCCATAGGAACGATCTTTCAAAAACAGTGACTTTTGTCAATAACTGCGTTACTTTTGACGCGATTGCTTTCAAATTAAACATTTGTTAGTTTAATATATCTGTTAATGACTGTGCCAAATTTGGTAAGGATCGGGTAACTATCATGTAGCTCCCATAGGAACGTTTGGTGGAAAACAGTGACTTGGATCAATATCTTCGTTATTTCCTATGCTAAGATTGTACGCCGTTCTTTCGGAAACATTAGCCTTTGTAATAACCTATTTATTATAGAAAAATTATAAGGATTAGTCTAGATGACAAAGATTAATTTTCTTCGTTCGCAGCGAGTGCATCTGTTCTGTTGCGTTGCCGGAAAAAGAAGAAGGAGACACTCCCCAGTGTGGCCTTAGGCCGCATACCGATAGACGCCTTAATACTAACAATCGATACTTAAAATACTAACTTATTACTAACAATCGATACTTAGAAATACTAACAATCGATACTTAGAAATACTAACATCGATATATGTGTAAAAAATTAACATAATTCATAAATAACTGGCATCTTACAACTCGGCCGTCCTGACAAGGAATCGACCTCGATTCTAGTTGCTAACAAAAGGGTTAAATAATAACATTATTGTTTGGATATCTGAATTGCCCATCCCCGAATGGAGCCCATACCCGAATAGGAGTACGGAAGCGGCAAATTTTGTTGTGGAATGGACGGAGTTATTCAATGCAAATTCTATGTTGTTGCACCTACTCCGCGTGGTCCACCGGTTCCGTCAGTTTACCCAGCATGGGACCCAAGACACGGTTAACCCGCTCGACTTGGCCGTTGGCCCGGGGTGAGGCAGTGGCATTCTGCACATGAATTATATTATTGGCCCTTAGAAATTCTGCGAATTCGGACGAAGTGAAGCAGGTACCGCGTTCACTGATAATTCGTCGGGGTCTACTAATTTGCAAAATACTGGGATTTTAACGTCTGACATACTTCACGCGAATTAGTAGTGGCTGTACCCTGACAGCTTCACAAATTAAGTGAACGCGTCAATGACAACCAGAAGGTATTTTTTCTTACAGCGTATGGACGGAAGGGGACCTAGATGATCAATATGAATGGTGTCAAACGGCAGGGGCACTTTCGGAATACTGTGTAGCGTGATGCGGTTGTCTTGGGCGGAAGCGGAATAATAAATACACTTGAGGCAGTTTTTAATATAATTGTTGACGTAAGACTTCATACACGGAAACCAGTAGTACTTCTTGATTTGTGCACTATTCGTATGACATGATTTATCATTTCGGTAGAGACGTAAAGTTGGGGTACACCCGTCGAGGACAGACGGTACACCATCACGCAGCTCGAAATCTGCTTTTTCATATTTCTCTAGATCATCTCGGAGTTTGACAATCTCCGGGTCACGGTTCTGAGTTAACTGCAATCATCAACGTATGCGGCGGTTTCTATTCGGCTTAAAGCATTGGCATGGGGCATACTGACCCCCGAGCGGTCTACAATGGTGTAGTTGTAATTTTCTAACAGCAGGGCCCAGCGAGCAATTTTCGCGGAATGCCCACCATTTCTCAGTGCCAGCGCCAGGGAATTACAATCCGTCACGATTTTGAACGGAATGAACCTAAGGTACGTCTCAAAACGTTTCAAGGCATACACGATAGCTAACGTTTATAGTTCATAACTGTGTAGTTTCGATTCAGCGGCGGAGGCCATCTTAGAAGTAGGACACTGGGTGTAATTTACAGTCCCTCACCAGTTGTAGATGGTTCAATATATCCCCTACATCATCAGGAGCGGCGTCGGCAGTGGTGGCGGCGGCAGTTCCCATCCGAGACGGGCAGTTTTTATGAACGTGGCCCACTATGCCACACTTGAAGCAGGAATTTGGAGGTCTTATCGCTTCGGGCATCGGCTTAAAACATCGGGTTTCACTTGTTGCAGTGCTTGAGGATTTATTTCCAAACGACGAAGCAGCTGTTGTTGGCTGTACTTTCACGCTGAGACTTTGCTTGGAGGCAGCCGCCTGCATACGGAAACGCTCGTATCGCTCCAGTAGGGGCTTCAGTTCGGCCACCGTGCGCGCTGAATACAGCATGCTGACTCGAGTAGAGTTATCCCGCAATCCATCGATGATCATATCGACCAACTCGTTCTTCGATATCGGAGCGTTCATAGCAATCTGCTGCATCTCGATTGCGAATCTTAAGCATCCTTCTCCTGCCTTAATGCGCCGGCTCCGCAGAGCGTGGTACACCTCTTCCACACTGCGCGAGCGTCCAAACTCTCGGAGGAGGATCGCTTTGAGTTCTTCATAGCTGTGCACCGTGCGCAGCAACACTGCCGCCGACCCCTCCAGCATGCGACGGCATGCAATCAACCGTAGGCGATCATTTAACTGTAAGATTTCAAAAGCGTCTTCCAGATCGTTCAACCATTTATTTATATCATACCACCATGCTCTCAATCACACTCAAGTCACTGACTTGCTGCCTCGGTGCTCTGAATTCATCCATGTTCTGCTGCAGCTTGAGGATCTGCTGTTGCAACTGTAGCACTTCATGTTGTTTCCGCAGCGTCGTCGGTTACTCGTCCAGACTGGGGGAGACTGGAGCAGCCGGTGTGGTAGCGGCGACAGATGGCACGGAGGGTGCGAGGGCGTGCATATCTTCCCATGGGTCCGCAGCCCAGGGAACGTCCGGGCCAGTAACGGGTGCGGCCAGCGAGATAGTAGCCCGCATAGCAGACACGTAGGCGGCGGACACCGCATCAGTGTGCACAGCAGAGGCGGGTGCGGCAGCAGCGGGCACAGCCGGTGGCAATTAAGGCGGCAGCGGGTGCAATGGCGGCCGGTATAGCAGTGGATGTGGAGCTAGCAGTGGATGCGGCGGCGGGTACAGCAGTGGATGCGGCGGCGGGTACCGCAGTGTACCGCGGCGGCAGGCACAGCAGTGGGCGCGGCGGTGGGCGGGGCCGCAGCAGCCACGGCAACGGGGTCAGAAGCAGCGGCTGGCGTGGAGGCGGCCACGCTGGATGTGGATCGTGTGGCCTGCCTTGTACCGCAATATATGTCCTTTCGGGTAGTCGTCCCACTTCTGAGTTGTAATAACCTATTTCTTATAGAAAAATTATAAGGATTAGTCTAGATGACAAAGATTCATTTTTTTGGTTCGCAGCGAGTGCATCTGTTCTGTTGCGTTGCCGGAAAAAGAAGAAGGAGACACTCCCCAGTGTGGCCTTAGGCCGCATACCGATAGACGCCTTAATACTAACAATCGATACTTAAAATACTAACTTATTACTAACAATCGATACTTAGAAATACTAACAATCGATACTTAGAAATACTAACATCGATATATGTGTAAACATTAAAACATAATTCATAAATAACTGGCATCTTACACCTTTTTTTAGCTTAAACGTTTTTCCACTTTGATTGCTATAGGTAAGGAAAGATTTACCAAAAATGTTGCAAGGGTATACAAACTTTGACGCGGTCGAAGTTAGCCACGGCCCTCTGGTTTTATTTTTTATTTGTCCACCACCACGTGGTATTACGACTTGAAATTTATTTAAGTTAAAATCACTATATAATTTATGCAACTAATCGCGGCAGAACAGAATAGAATAAATTTTGAGCTTAAGCACTCGTCTTATGCAAAAGAATTTGCGAACAGAGCTTTCTAACGGGTCGTTTCCCAAATGTTGCGACGTGGCGTCTTTTCATTGAGCGATGTGAGCGTGGGTGTCATAACTATACTCAAAGCTGAAACTCAACCCTTTAATTAATTTGGCCCTGATCGTATCAGTGTAACCGTTCTGTTATTTACTCTTCATGAAAGCGCGGTTGATTTAAAATAAATAAATTCTCTTCCTTTTGAAAGTTAAATATTTTAGAGAAAAATCCGGTCACTACACCAATGAAGCGAGATCTCTATCACAGCAGCATGATCTGAAAAGGACAGGATTTACTCTTCATGAAAGCGCGGTTGATTTAAAATAAATAAATTCTCTTCCTTTTGAAAGTTAAATATTTTAGAGAAAAATCCGGTCACTACATCAATGAAGCGAGATCTCTATCACAGCAGCATGATCTGAAAAGGACAGGATTTTATCGCTTTTTCTTGACTTGAATCGCGGAAAGGATAGATCGATTAAGTCTTTCACTGGCATTAGCTTGTGGCGAGTATATAGCCGTAAACCGATGAGACACACCAAAACTGGTTAGGAAGGCTTCGAAATAACTTAATTTAAATTGGGATCCGTTGTCGGTAAGAATCACTTTCAAAACGTTTCAAGGCATACACGATAGCTAACGTTTATAGTTCATAACTGTGTAGTTTCGATTCGGCGACAGAGGCTGTCTTAGAGAAGTAAAATACTGGGTGAAGTTTACCGTCGGTTTGTTTTTGGAGTAGCACTGCTCCGAAGCCAGTTGAACTAGCGTCACAGTGTAACTCTGTGTCAGACCTGGGGTTATATATGGACAACACGGGGGATTCAACCAGTTTCGACTTCAGGGTTCGGAAGGATTCGAGGCACTCCTCAGAGAAGACGTAAGAGGGGTATCTTTTTCAACAATCGGTACATCGGACACGCGATCTTGGCGAAGCCAGGTACAAATCGGCGGAAGTACGAAAACAAACCTAAGCAGCGCTCTAATTCCTTGCTTTTCCTTGGTATTGGCAAATCTCGTATCGCCTGAACATGAGCTGGTTTAGGCGTGATACCGGCGGAATTGACTAAGTAACCCAAGTACTCTGGCTCCCTATACGCAAAACGGCATTTAGCCAGCTTCAGGCATAGCCCATTTACTCCTAACGTATACAATATTTCCTTCAGTTTATAAATTATGGTGGAACCCATTCTTCAAGTCCAAGACAGTGAAGAATGATTTACCACCCCAATTGTTCGATGCAATCGTCTAACAGAGGAATCGGAAAATGATCCCGAACAGTAATTTTGTTCAATGGGCGGTAATCTACACACTTTCTCAGGGTGTTGTCCTTTTTACGGACCGGGACAATTGCGGCGGCGTAAGGGGAACTACTGTGGCGAATAATTCCAGCTTTCAAGAGATCATCACAGATCTCCCGCACCTCGATGCGTTCGTGGTGCGACAGACGGCGGGGACGGCAGAAAATGGGAGTTTGGCTAGTCAGTTCTATTTTCATCTCATAATTCACGGGCTCAACAGTGGAAATAATAGACTTCAAGTCTGCAGCTTGCTCTTTCAGTAAAGTGGGTTCTATATTAAACTCTGACTCATTGACAGCAGGGACCTCAATGGCATTTATAGCCATAAGTGCATTCAGTGTTTCCGAAAGTACAGCAGAAGCTTAGAAGCTCCCCTTCTAGAGAAGGGGAGAATCAGACGACGATTCGGAAGATACAATCTCATTCTCATCGTGTGGTAGTACCGCTATATCTTTCCTCAATATATCAAATGACTTCAAAACAGCAGTGAGTATTTATACATTCAGTCGGTTTATTCATGAGTATCAACGATTCTTTTTCAGATTTCAGTTCTTTCAGTTTACAGAGTCTAATATTAATTTTATACAGAAGCTCTCTGCCACTGATCATCGGCAGTTCGGTTGCTTCATTGGGTAAAACTTCAAATGTATGGATGGTCTCCGTGCCGCGGAGGTGAATTCTACAAACAATTTGGCCGAAAGACCGAAGTTGGCTATTTCCTAAACCACGGCAGTTCAATCTACTGGGACCAAGACGGCAGTTGGGGGATAAAACTCTTCGGACTGCCCGAGTCGAAAAGGGAAAACATATTTATAAATTTCCTATCTTGCACTTGATCACAAACAAAAGCAACACTCACCAGTTGTAGATGGTTCAATATATCCCCTACATCATCAGGAGCGGCGTCGGCAGTGGTGGCGGCGGCAGTTCCCATCCGAGACGGGCAGTTTTTATGAACGTGGCCCACTATGCCACACTTGAAGCAGGAATTTGGAGGTCTTATCGCTTCGGGCATCGGCTTAAAACATCGGGTTTCACTTGTTGCAGTGCTTGAGGATTTATTTCCAAACGACGAAGCAGCTGTTGTTGGCTGTACTTTCACGCTGAGACTTTGCTTGGAGGCAGCCGCCTGCATACGGAAACGCTCGTATCGCTCCAGTAGGGGCTTCAGTTCGGCCACCGTGCGCGCTGAATACAGCATGCTGACTCGAGTAGAGTTATCCCGCAATCCATCGATGATCATATCGACCAACTCGTTCTTCGATATCGGAGCGTTCATAGCAATCTGCTGCATCTCGATTGCGAATCTTAAGCATCCTTCTCCTGCCTTAATGCGCCGGCTCCGCAGAGCGTGGTACACCTCTTCCACACTGCGCGAGCGTCCAAACTCTCGGAGGAGGATCGCTTTGAGTTCTTCATAGCTGTGCACCGTGCGCAGCAACACTGCCGCCGTCCCCTCCAGCATGCGACGGCATGCAATCAACCGTAGGCGATCATTTAACTGTAAGATTTCAAAAGCGTCTTCCAGATCGTTCAACCATTTATTTATATCATACGCAGTATCCGCCGAGAATCGGCCACCATGCTCTCAATCACACTCAAGTCACTGACTTGCTGCCTCGGTGCTCTGAATTCATCCATGTTCTGCTGCAGCTTGAGGATCTGCAGTTGCAACTGTAGCACTTCATGTTGTTTCCGCAGCGTCGTCGGTTACTCGTCCAGACTGGGGGAGACTGGAGCAGCCGGTGTGGTAGCGGCGACAGATGGCACGGAGGGTGCGAGGGCGTGCATATCTTCCCATGGGTCCGCAGCCCAGGGAACGTCCGGGCCAGTAACGGGTGCGGCCAGCGAGATAGTAGCCCGCATAGCAGACACGTAGGCGGCGGACACCGCATCAGTGTGCACAGCAGAGGCGGGTGCGGCAGCAGCGGGCACAGCCGGTGGCAATTAATGCGGCAGCGGGTGCAATGGCGGCCGGTATAGCAGTGGATGTGGAGCTAGCAGTGGATGCGGCGGCGGGTACAACAGTGGATGCGGCGGCGGGTACCGCAGTGTACCGCGGCGGCAGGCACAGCAGTGGACGCGGCGGTGGGCGGGGCCGCAGCAGCCACAGCAACGGGGTCAGAAGCAGCGGCTGGCGTGGAGGCGGCCACGCTGGATGTGGATCGTGTGGCCTGCCTTGTACCGCAATATATGTCCTTTCGGGTAGTCGTCCCACTTCTGAGTTGTAATAACCTATTTCTTATAGAAAAATTATAAGGATTAGTCTAGATGACAAAGATTCATTTTTTTGGTTCGCAGCGAGTGCATCTGTTCTGTTGCGTTGCCGGAAAAAGAAGAAGGAGACACTCCCCAGTGTGGCCTTAGGCCGCATACCGATAGACGCCTTAATACTAACAATCGATACTTAGAAATACTAACAATCGATACTTAGAAATACTAACATCGATATATGTGTAAACATTTAACATAATTCATAAATAACTGGCATCTTACACCTTTTTAGCTTAAACGTTTTTCCACTTTGATTGCTATAGGTAAGGAAAGAGTTACCAAAAATGTTGCAAGGGTATACAAACTTTGACGCGGTCGAAGTTAGCCACGGCCCTCTGGTTTTATTTTTTATTTGTCCACCACCACGTGGTATTACGACTTGAAATTTCTTTAAGTTAAAATCACTATATAATTTATGCAACTAATCGCGGCAGAACAGAATAGAATAAATTTTGAGCTTAAGCACGCGTCTTATGCAAAAGAATTTGCGAACAGAGCTTTCTAACGGGTCGTTTCCCAAATGTTGCGACGTGGCGTCTTTTCATTGGGCGATGTGAGCGTGGGTGTCATAACTATACTCAAAGCTGAAACTCAACCCTGTAATTAATTTGGCCCTGATCGTATCAGTGTAACCGTTCTGTTATTTACTCTTCATGAAAGCGCGGTTGATTTAAAATAAAAAAATTCTCTTCCTTTTGAAAGTTAAATATTTTAGAGAAAAATCCGGTCACTACACCAATGAAGCGAGATCTCTATCACAGCAGCATGATCTGAAAAGGACAGGATTTACTCTTCATGAAAGCGCTGTTGATTTAAAATAAATAAATTCTCTTCCTTTTGAAAGTTAAATATTTTAGAGAAAAATCCGGTCACTACATCAATGAAGCGAGATCTCTATCACAGCAGCATGATCTGAAAAGGACAGGATTTTATCGCTTTTTCTTGACTTGAATCGCGGAAAGGATAGATCGATTAAGACTTTCACTGGCATTAATTTGTGGCGAGTATATTGCCGTAAACCGATGAGACACACCAGAACTGGTTAGGAAGGCTTTTTAGCACAATATTTGGACTCTTCGTTGAACGACAAATATCACAATTGGAAACGTAAGCTTTTATTTGGCTCACCATTTGTGGCCAAAATAAATATCGTTTTAGTTTTTCTACCATTTTCGCCATTCCACAATGAGCTGAACTTGGTAAATCATGGGCCTGTTGTAAGACTTCTGGTACTAGGACAGATGGAATCCACAACTTCCATGATGTATCTTCTCGAGACTCTACGACATTGTTAAAAAACGGTTCTTTTATAAACGAATCCTTCTGTAACCTTTAAATCAGTGAATTTAGATTGGTTACTTTGAACATGTTCAATCAGTTCTAGATATTCCACTGATTTCAAATGTACCGATTGTGTATCTACAATAGAAGTACTCATTTTAAATTCAGATACCTCTAACTCGTTTTGTCTAGATAGCGCGTCAGCGACTACGTTTTCCGGACCTCGCCTGTGTATTATTTTGAAAGAAATGGATTGCAACTTCATTGACCAACTTGCGAGTCTACCTGATAGGTCTTTCTGGCGCATTAACCATTGGAGTGAAGCGTGATCTGTGATAACTACAAAATCTTGTCCTTCGATATATGGTCGGAATTTTTTAATACCCTTGATTACTGCTAAACATTCTAGTTCAGTTACTGAATAATTTCGCTGGGCTTTTGATAATTTTTCGGACATGTAAGAGAAAGATGGGTAACTCGACTCCATCTCGTTCCTCGTTCGCACCCGATGCCACCCGTAATTTTCGACGAATCGATAATACCAGCCGGATAATCCTAAAAATCGTCTTAGCTGCTTTACTGGAGTCGGATTTGAAAAAATTTTTTAATGGCTTTTATCTTGTCCGTGTCTGTCATTAATTGTCCTTCACGAATAATAAAACCAAGATATTTTATCTCACGCATACAACATTTTGATTTGCTTATGTTGATGGTAAGATTAGTTTTACGCAAACATAATGCTATTTCTTGAAGTAAAAGTAAGTGTGAATCGAAAGTATCAGACATGATCAAAAGATCGTCGAGGTATACAAAAACTTGGTTACGCAACGGAGGTGGTATGACTTTGTCCATTAAACGACAAAGAGTTTATGCGGCACTACAAAGACCAAAAGGCATCATCTTATATTGGTACAACGGTGTTTAAGATTAAACATCGTGTTCATCTGAAATGGCTTCACCAAATCAGATGCACCAAAAATATACAAAACGAAACAAAAACATAACACAAAACATATGACAATTATTGCTTAAAACCAAAACGTGCATCCACACTCTGTGGAAAACACTTAAGATTGTAACAGCGGCGCGGTATCAAGTGGCCAACGCTGAGCATGAAATATAAACAATTTTCAAGCCCCGAAAACATGGGTCATTAGAATAAGTATTTTTAAGAACAATTGTCGCCTAGAGTCTAAGAGTTCATTTATATACACAACACTTTTGTAAATAAAATCAGTTCATATTTTGAATTCAACGAATGAAGATTGGGTTATTTTCCTTCTCTCCGGGAATCCCTATTCAAACGGTATATTGGACAATTGGTATATTGTCGTGATTTCTCATCAAGAGGAATTTGCCAGTATGCATGTTTCATATCTAAAGCAGTGATATACTGTGCTGCGGGAAGACGACTTAAAATACCGTCTATATGCGGTAACGGGTAAGCGTCTTTTCTGATCACTCGATTAACCTCACGCGAATCCAAACACAATCGATTTTTACTTCCTTTCATAACTCGGACGCAGTTACTGCTCCAGGGACTGTTTGATTCTTCAATAACATCTAGGACTAACATCATATCTTATTCAGGACACATAAGGTTTTCTTTAGCGGGTGATACGGGCCAAGTTCGTTGTTTTATGGGGACTGCTGAACCGACATCGATTGTATGTTCTATTAGCTTAGTGCGGCCAAGTCCTTCTAATTCAAATGATCATTTAGTCGTTTCTGTTGCTCTGGTAATAAATTATAATACTTCGGTAGTCCTTCTGAGTAATCTGATCCTACATTCAATTCTGTAACTTCTAGAGGTGAAGCGATAAGATCTAGTAGACCAAACTTCCTAAGAAATCAATTCCCAGGTAAACGTCTTGTTTAAGATCGGGAATAATGAATAACTCTACCGTCTTAATGATTTGTAGGTACTTAATTTTGGTTTCAAGTCTACCTACTATTCTACTTGGTGTTCCATTAGCCGTATGGATTCTGAGCACTTTTTATAATTACCGGTTTCTAACAATTCTTTGGCAGCCATTCCGCCTACACAGCTAGTGTTTCTCCTGAGTCTAGCAAAGCTTTATATTTTCTGTTTTCTATCGTGATTTCCGTATATAATCGATCGTCAAACTGAGTAAAGATGGTTAAACGATCTTATAGTGGCTAGCGCGAATCGCTTTCCAAAATTTTCTTATCCGTATAGTTGAACGTCTGGGTTTTTTAATATAATTTACATAATCTATTCCTCCAAATATTCTTTCTCGTACCTTATTGTAGTTTTGCAAACGAACACGATAGGGTTCTTTTTTAGTTAAAATAGATTTTGTTTGTGTTTCCTGGGCTCTATTTTTCATTTGGAAATTATATTCGACGGGTTTTACGGGTGTGTGATGTTTGGGAAACACACCCGATGTTCGGTTTCCCGTTGGATTGCATTTTGGGCATCGCGGCTTAAATTCATCTTTAGCGCCACACCCGTAGCAAAAGATACTACGCTGTTCTAAGCAGTCATCGAAACGGTGACTCACTTTGGACTAGTTGGGTTTGCTGTTATAGCAAGAACTTCCTCACATGATTGTTTATCAATTGTTTGGTCTAACTTTTATGGTTTCAGTCAAACGTTCGTTCAGTTCGTTAACGTATGAGCGCAGTGTGTGTGGTTTAAATGATTTAATTTCGTTATAAACTGTTCGTGCTTGCGTACCTCTACTCGTAACTGTGACCTGTTTATGATTATCAGATGGAGTAACTCATGATGAAGACTGGATTTAGCATTTCTAATTAAGAGTGCTACCAACTGTTCTTCTGACACGCCTTGTTGAAGTCTATCGCTTAAGTCTTCAATGGCATACTGGTAGTCGTCAAAAACTTCGTTTTCCCTTGACGTCGTTTCCTAATCTTTTCCCAAATATCTAAGTCTGTCTCTACATCTTCAAATCTTTTACGAAATTCGACACATAATTTTTTTTGGTTGAACTCTGCCTTTGCCTCTGTAGGGTTTTGTAGCTGATTTTCTTACATTAACGTTAGAAGTATTAACACTTGCTGATCCTAACTCTAGTCAATTTAATTCTGCTGCTAATGTGTTGTGGGAAAATGTTAGTTGTACGGGAATACAACAAGTCGCACATGTCGGACAGGCTGCAGTTGTCTTCAGATGCTCCAGAAGACATTCCTTGTGAAATCTGTGTCTACATGGAGCGTTTGCTATCCAATCCGTCGCGTTCATTACTTCATTACATATACCGCAAAATGGATCTTCTATTGCCGGTTGGGCTATATTTTCATTACTACGAAACATGTTAAATGTGTATGTTCCAATAAATTTTACTAAATATAAAAAAAACTTTTCTCAATATCACTAAGGTCTGTCTTTCCTCTTGCTCAACTTGTTCATAGATGTCTAATCTTAATCTGGGTCTAAACATTTGTTTTCTTCTTTGGCCTTACTGTATCTAATATTCCTATTGCCGATTTGAAAGTGGATAAGCTTGAATGACTGGACTATATCCGAAACACTCCAGAACGTAGTAATTCCAAAATAAATCCTCCATGCTTATCTAAATCAATATGTAATCTAAGGCTAGGCTATCACGAAACTCACTTGGTCAACCAATCCTCATTTCGGAATTGCAATCGCATTTCCAAAGATCGTACTCGTGCTTTCTACACAATAACTTGTAATCAAATGGAACTTTAGTTTGTTCCTAAAAATTGTAAATATGGATGGACTATTCGAGCTTTGTGGGACGACCCATCATTTGAGAATCTTCCTCAAATGTTTGAAAAGTGGTTTGTTTATGGATTTGTTGGACGGGCCCCACGTTGGGCGCCAATTATTAATATATGTAGTCACCAGAATGGGTTATGGATCATAGTTCTCGCTCAACCTACTTAATATCTAAAAGTCCCGAGGTGTTAGTGGACATAGTCCTTTTTACAAGAACTTCATTTCAGAAGTAGAGGCACTAAGGTTGGGGATAAGTTTTAACATGAGCCGGATCCTCCGAAAGCGTTATGGTTCGTTGCCTCATTAGTTGTTGAATTGACAAAATGATTAACCACCAGTGTGATCAGGTTCGAGAATGCGCATTCTTGCTATGCTCGGGTCTAGCTCGTCGGATTGGTCGGGGTTCTTTCTCCCCTTTCCACACTCACTATCATTAATAATTTAATGCGCGAGTTACCTACCCAGTCACCACACCAACGAATTACCTTCAACTACACAAACCATGGACAACACATCAAAAAGGGCAACAAATAACACATATGTACATATATACGTACATACATATTTACACACATACTTATTCCATATATAGACACTTACATATATACGTACATACATATTTAACACATACATATATCCATACATACATATATAGACACTTACATACATATATACATTCATACATATATACATAATTAACTGAAGGAGAGACCGGCATTGTCGCCGAATAAAAATGATTATTGTGTGTTGAACGTCAAACAAGACGGAGGTTTAATTTATAATAAAAAATACTAAAAAGTAAATAAACACAGTGAAAAGTTACTCTTTTTCCTCGAACACGTCTTGGCCAAGATGTTAACTGGCGCAGCTTAACGACTTCAGGGACGGGAAAAGTGCCCCGAAGGACCTACGTTCATGCATAAGTATCTAAGTATCAAAAAAAAAAAAAAAGGTTTTAATAAAGATTCACAAATATTTCATTAATAAAAAAAAAAAAACAAAAAAAAAAACGAAAGTATTTAAATAATGATTCACAAATATTGCATTGGTAATAAAAAAAAAAAATTTTATATAATGCATAAATTGTTGCCTAATCGTGCTAGAGATTGTTAAGTGTGCTAAACCAGTGCATTTTGCGAATTGAACCAACTGTATCGGACAGAGCGATAAAGACAACAAAACATGTACATATGTACATACATATACATACATACATATGTATGTATAATCGTCAATGTGTACTCCATGATATTGATGTTGGTGTTTGCATTTCAGTTTCACTCGAATTTAAAATATTTAATCGGGTGTATTCGTTCCCCCGAATTCAGCAATTCCCGTTAAGCACATACACACATGTTATGGGTACAAGCTGCGTAACAGGCGACATTGTCGTTTGCTACATTTTGCAGACTTGCGTGTCTCGTCAGAGTGACGGAGATGCCGCAACGGTACAAAGTTGCTTCGCGACAAGCGTCTCTACTTCATCATCTTTTTGGTCTGACCGCGTCGCGGTACAAGCTGCGTAACAGCGACATTGTCGTTTGCTACATTTGCAGCCTTGCATGTCTCGTCAGAGTGACGGACAGCCGGAACGGGTACAAAGTTGCTTCGCGACAAGCGTCTCTATTTTATATCTTTTTCGTCTGACCGCGTCGCGAGTCGCACATTTTGGTGGCTTTACGTGTTCGTTAGAACAGAACGACAGGATGTCGGACAGTCAGAATTGTTTGAACGAGTGGCGTCGCAAATTTTGGAGTGCGTTTGTAGTTTCCTAACTTTGGGCAGCGAGTCTTTAATTTTCAACCGCCTTGGAAGCAACATCGATCTTCAAAAAAAAAAAAAAAAAAAAATAATATATATGTATAAAAGAAAAGTAGACAGAAGTCGAAGTGGTGTGCAAATTAAACAATTAAACAATTAAATTCGAATGCTTCAAGTTTGAGCCGAGCAAAGGCCCAACCAATATTAGCCGAAAGTGAAAGGGGTAAGGTACATATATATATACTATTTAGATAAAAAAAAAAAGAAACCAACAAACAAATTAATTCAATAAATATTTAAACTATAAACAAAAAACACTACTATAAAAATAGTATAGTTCTAATAATTATTAGAACTGCCATATCAACTCAGAAGAAATCAATTATTAAAAGACATTTGTGTTGAATTTTCTGACATCTTTTATGACGACAGTAAGCAACTATCATTTACAACCGAGTCAAACATAAGATTTTGACTAAAGATGATATCCCGATTTATAGAAGACCTATAGGTATGGGTTCATGAAAGAATTGAGGTAAAGGAACAATTAAAAAATTAACTCGATATAAAATAATAAGACATAGTCACTCTCCTTGGAGTGCACCGGTTTGGCTTGTGCCAAAAAAGCCGATGCCTCAGGAAAAAGAAAGTGGCGTCTAGTTGTAGATTTAGAAAGCTAAATGAGAAAACCATAAAAGACAAGTACCCTATGCCAATAATAAACGATGTCTTGGATAGAATTGGGAAATCGAAATATTTTTCAATACTGGATTTAGCCAGTGGTTACCACCAGATAGAGATGCACAAGGACGACATCCAGAAAACAGCATTTTCGGCGGAGGAGGACATTACGAGTTTATCAGAATGCCCTTTGGCCTGACTAATGCACCTGCAACTTTTCAAAGGTAATAGATTCCTTATTTGGTGACTTATTTGGAACCTGTTGCCTTGCATATATGGATGACATCATTGTTTTCTCGCCATCCTTACAGGAACATATCCAACATTTAAAAAAAGTCTTCAGAAAATTAGAAATGCAAATTTAAAATTACAACCGGATAAGTCTGAATTCCTGAAAAAGGAAATCGAATATCTGGGTCACATTGTTACCCCCGAAGGGTAAAGCCAAACCCGACAAAGATTGAGACAATAAAGAAATTCCCTTTGCCTACTACACAGAAACAAATTAAATCATTCTTAGGTGTCATGGGTTATTATAGAAAGTTTATTAAAGATTTTGCTAAAATAACAAAACCACTAACTAAACAACTGAAGGGAAAATCAAAGGTTACTGTTGACGAGGACTTTATCAAAACTTTCGAATATTGTAAAACCTTGTTATGTAATGACCCGATCCTAATATACCCTGATTTCGATAAACCGTTTATACTTACTACAGATGCAAGTAATGTCGCTTTAGGGGCTGTTTTATCTCAAGGAAACTTGGATCGGACAAGCCAGTTTCATTCGCTAGCAGAACACTAACGGACACCGAGGCGAACTACTCTACCGTCGAAAAGAGATGCTTGCCATAATTTGGGCAATTAAGTATTTTAGACCGTATCTTTTTGGTCAAAAATTTAAAATTGTCACTGACCATAAGCCCCTGACATGGCTTATGAGTTTCAAGGAACCAAATTCCAAATTGGTGAGATGGAAGCTCAGACTGTTAGAGTACGATTACGAAGTTATATACAAAAGGGGTCTCAAAACGTGATTGCTGACGCCTTGAGCAGAACAACACTTGATATCAACTTAAATGACCAAGAATCAGTCGAGGCGACATGTGAGGAAACCGTACATTCAGGCCTGGAGAACATTTCACAACTTATAGCAATTTCGGAAAAATGTTTAAACGATTTTAATATCCAAATTATCCTTAACAAAGATCCAGTTTCTAACATCAAATCGAAAGCCCGTTTAAAAACAAACTTCGCCGCATTATATCAGAACCCATTTTTTAATAAAAAAAGTCGTGATTAGAATTTTGAGAACTATTTTAAAACCAAATAAAACTTGTGCAATTTTTACCACTGACACAATATTCAAAATAGTACAAGAGGTTTTTTCACAGTTTTTTTCAAACAGTACACTCTATAAACTTGTTAGATGCACAGAGTTTTTGGAAGAACGTACCACACAGGATGAACAAGAAAAAGAAATTAGAGACTATCACTATTATAATAATCACAGGGGAATTGATGAAACTCTAGCCCATTTAAAAAGAACAATATATTTTCCACATATGAAGCAAAAAATTACAAAAACAATAAACAATTGTGACTTATGCCAAACCCTGAAATACGATAGACATCCGCAAAAAGTTCCCTATCAGGAAACAGAGGTTCCAAAACTCCCATTAGACATAATTCATATCGATTTGTACACCATTAACCATCAAAATGTTTTAACAATAATAGACAAGTTTCAAAATTTGCTGCTGGGTACACTATACCAGCAAGAGATAGCCTAAATATAGTAAAATCAATCAGACATTTTATGTGCACTCATGGCATACCTAAAAAGATTGTTTGTGACCAGGGTGCAGAGTTCGCAGGAAATCTTTTCATTGATTTTTGCACTCAATACAATATCACCAGACATGTCACATCTTTTCAACAGTCTTCAAGTAACGCCCCTGTTGAACGATTTCATTCGTCTTTAACAGAAATTTACAGACTAATAATGGAAAAGAGGAAAACTGAAAAAACTCCCACAATACATGACGATATCCTCGCTGAAGCATTGATCACTTACAACAATGCTATACACTCTGCAACTAATTTCACACCCTTTGAATTATTCTCGGGTCGAACCCACCTGTTTCAAAAAGCATTAAAATTTACTAACGAACACGATTATTTACAAGACTTAGACCTTTATCAAAAAAAATATACCCCAAGATTGCTCAACAAATATCTGATCAAAATAAAAAACGAACTTTAAAACTAAACGAAGAAAGGAAGGATCCACCAGAAGTGGAAACTGACGAGACAGTATTCAGAAAAGAAAATAGAAGAAATAAGTTGACTCCTCGCTTTTCAAAACATATTGTCACTAAAGATAAGGGGGTCACATTTATTACAAAGAAAAAGCAAAAAATTCACAAGTCAAAAATAAAACGATTGACAAGAAAGCCTTAGCAAAAAACCAGGTATACATATATATAATATAAAATACAAAAACACAAGCAAACAAAAAATTATTAAATACGATTTTTCATATATACCTAATTATTGTAAACAACAACATACTTATTACACAAAAAGAAAAAAAAAAAAAGAAAGGAATTTAGGGAAATTAAAGGGAGCATGAACAAATGAATAAACAATGTCAATCATCAATGAAACGTTAATAATAAAATAATTATAAAATTTTCAAACATTACCGATCAACCGATAATAACAAACAGAATATTATAAGTAATTTAAAAAAAAAAAAAAAAAAAAAAAAAAAAAACTATAAAAATAAGATCTATAAGGAATTAAGCACTGAACACAACGAAATCCATGTTCGTCAATATTTAAATAGAATTGGCCTTAGCATTGATGTTATGTATAACCATTTAAATAATACTTTATTTTTTTTTTTTTCAAACTAAAGAAGACAAGATCACAGAAATTTTAAAAAAACGAAATGTCACAATTTCATCGCAAGAACATTTATATAGATTACTTGAAATAGATACATTTGTAAACAAAACTAATGAATATTTTACATAAAAATTCCAATGTTCAGAATTAAAGATATATAAATTCATTCATTATACCATTGCCAATGACAAGACTAAATATCTAAAAATGCTTAAACATGTTATTTATAAGATATAGTATTAAGCCTCTTAAAGATAAAATTATTATTTTTTTTTTTTTTGCCCCAACTGGGATACAAATTATCTACAAGAAATCATCAATGGACAGAACAACCGGAAATTCTGGAACCAGAAAGGGAGTTTGTTTTGTTGGTGTTAAACAGACTTAAAACCTAGCATAGACAACCTCACCTGGAAGCAATCAAAGCGCAAACTATATTTAATCCTTTGAAGAGGATCAATTTTCTCAAACCACCACCAGTCGCTACTAATTTCGTTTAGACCACCGCTATGGCCCTCACTTCAATCCAGTGGGGAGAGTTACCTACCCAGTCACCACACCAACGAATTCACCTTCAACTACACAAACCATGGACAACACATCAAAAAGGGCAACAAATAACACATATGTACATATATACGTACATACATATTTACACACATACTTATATCCATATATAGACACTTACATATATACGTACATACATATTTACACACATACATATATCCATACATACATATATAGACACTTACATACATATATACATTCATACATATATACATAATTAAACTGAAGGAGAGAACCGGCATTGTCGCCGAATAAAAATGATATTGTGTGTTGAACGTCAAACAAGACGGAGGTTTTAATTTTATAATAAAAAAATACTAAAAAGTAAATAAACACAGTGAAAAAGTTACTCTTTTTTCCTCGAACACGTCTTGGCCAAGATGTT
>NW_025814637.1:0-120740 GCF_018902025.1 Drosophila willistoni | reverse complement strand
AATTGTGTGTTGAACGTCAAACAAGACGGAGGTTTTAATTTTATAATAAAAAAATACTAAAAAGTAAATAAACACAGTGAAAAGTTACTCTTTTTCCTCGAACACGTCTTGGCCAAGATGTTAACTGGCGCAGCTTAACGACTTCAGGGACGGGAAAAAGTGCCCCGAAGGAACCTACGTTCATGTATAAGTATCTAAGTATCAAAAAAAAAAAAAAAAAAGGTTTTAAATAAAGATTCACAAATATTTCATTAATAAAAAAAAAAACAAAAAAAAAAAACGAAAAGTATTTAAATAATGATTCACAAATATTGCATTGGTAATAAAAAAAAAAAAAAAATTTTATAATAATGCGTAAATTGTTGCCTAATCGTGCTAGAGATTGTTAAGTGTGCTAAACCAGTGCATTTTGCGATTGAACCAACTGTATCGGACAGAGCGATAAAGACAACAAAACATGTACATATGTACATACATATACATACATACATATGTATGTATAAATCGTCAATGTGTACTCCATGATATTGATGTTGGTGTTGCATTTCAGTTTCACTCGAATTTAAAATATTTAATCGGGTGTATTCGTTCCCCCGAATTCAGCAATTCCCGTTAAGCACATACACACATGTATATGGGTACAAGCTGCGTAACAGGCGACATTGTCGTTTGCTACATTTTGCAGACTTGCGTGTCTCGTCAGAGTGACGGAGATGCCGCAACGGTACAAAGTTGCTTCGCGACAAGCGTCTCTACTTCATCATCTTTTTGGTCTGACCGCGTCGCGGTACAAGCTGCGTAACAGGCGACATTGTCGTTTGCTACATTTTGCAGCCTTGCATGTCTCGTCAGAGTGACGGACATGCCGCAACGGTACAAAGTAGCTTCGCGACAAGCGTCTCTATTTTATCATCTTTTTCGTCTGACCGCGTCGCGAGTCGCACATTTTGGTGGCTTTACGTGTTCCGTTAGAACAGAACGACAGCGATGTCGCGACAGTCAGAATTGTTTGACGAGTGGCGTCGCAAATTTTGGAGTGCGTTTTGTAGTTTCCTAACCTTTGGGCAGCGAGTCATTTAATTTTCAACCGCCTTGGAAGCAACATCGATCTTTAAAAAAAAAAAAAAAAATAATAATAATATATATGTATAAAGAAAAGTAGACAGAAGTCAAAGTGTGTGCAAATTAAACAATTAAATTCGAATGCTTCAAGTTTGAGCGAGCAAAGGCCCAACAATATTAGCCGAAAGTGAAAGGGGTAAGGTACATATATATATATATATATATAGATAAAAAAAAAAAAAAGAAACCAACAACAAAATTAATTCAAATAAAATATTTAAAACTATAAACAAAAAACACTACTATAAAAATAGTATAACTTTCCCCAACTTTGTGATTCCCAAGGGACCCTCCAAAGTAAAAGGGGGCAAACCAACCTCTGGTTTTCATACTCAAAAAAAAAAAAAAAAAAAAAAAAAAAGAAAATAAAATATTTAAAACTATAAACAAAAAACACTACTATAAAAATAGTATAACTTTCCCCAACTTTGTGATTCCCAAGGGACCCTCCAAAGTAAAAGGGGGCAAACCAGCCACTGGTTTTCATACTCAAAAAAAAAAAAAAGGAGGAGAACAAATAGCTAAACGATACATAAGCTGTTTAAACCAACACATAAGTTGTTGTACAAATTTTTTTTTTCTCGTGTTCTTATTGCGCTAGACGGTTATATGTGCCCACAAGTTTGTGTGTATGTGTAACCGGAACCTGCTGTATTGGACAGAGCTAATAAAAAAAAAAACAAAAAAAAACCCACAAAACACAAAAAATTTAAAAAAAAAAAATAAATAAAAAAAATATATAATAAAAAAAATAAAAAAAAACAAAAAAATATACATATAGATCAATTTTAAAACAACAATAAAGATGTTGAATACACATAAAAGCTTGTCTATTCAAAAATAATAATAATTTTTTTTTATTAACAAGGCTTAATCTGGTGAAATTCACGGCTGACGACTGTCCGCCCTTAGTTGGGACTACTGCATCGAGCAACAATCTCAGCTAGCTTCAGCACAACCGCGAAATAAAACTACAAATATTTAAACCCATCATTTCATCGCTTGCCACACGGAGGGAAAACAATTCTTAGCTTCAGCACAACCGCAAAATAAAACAACAACTATTTAAAACCATCATTTCATCGCTTGCCACACGGAGGGACAACAATTCGTGAGTCAACAGATTCAAAAAAAAAAAAAGAAGTTGGGACTACTGCAACGAGCAACAATCTCAGTTAGCTTCAGCACAACCGCAAAATAAAACAACAACTATTTAAAACCATCATTTCATCGCTTGCCACACGGAGGGACAACAATTCGTGAGTCAACAGATTAAAAAAAAAAAAAAAAAAAAAAAAAAAAAGAAGGAAGGACACCTTGCTTACACATAACACTAATTACAATAAAACATAAGTAAGAAAGATATATTAAGCTACGATTAAGTTAAAAAGTAAGAAACACGATCTAAGAGACTAGATACTAACAAAACAAATTCAAAAAAAAATAATTTTTCGGATTACCAATGAGTTTCGAATTATCAATGCCTTTAGATCAGGAGATTCCTCCAGCCCAACCCACTGGCCCACAAACACAGGAGCCATTAGGTGGGTTTAAGATATCCGATTTATTACAATTGATTCAGTCTATGCCTGTATATGAGGGAAATAAAGAGGGACTAAAAGAATTCATTACCAATGTTGAGGAGTTTTTAATGCTTATTAAAGGAGCAGATCAGACACCTGCAGGGGTCATGATTTTGAGAGCAATCAGGAACAAAATTCAGGGTAAAGCTCATGAAGTCTTGTATCAATCAAATGTGCGACTTAATTGGAATGAAATTAAAGATACCTTAATTAAACACTTTGTCGATAAAAGAACCGAGTATAATCTAATAGCAGAACTTGGAATATTAACACTGCAAAGCCATCCGGTAGAGATATTATACGAAAAAATCACAAATATTCAAAGAGCTCTACTAAACATCATTGACCAAAAGGATACCAATCCAACTATCATACAAACAAAGAAAGAATTGTTTCTTAACCAATGTCTAACCACTTTTCTGAAGGGACTTCGTGGACCTTTAGGTTCAATAGTTCGAGGCAGAAACCCCACGGATATCGTTACAGCATATGAAATAGCAATTGCGGAAAAGGAAGTTTATACTAGTCAAAGAGAAGCTAGGCGAATAAATCAGAGCTTTGAAAGAACAACGTATAATGGTCGAAATTCGGAATCGTTTGGGCCCCGAAACCAACAAAAAGGGAGAGAAATTGGTCTCAAGAGGGAAAAACAAATAATTACAGTAACAACAATCAAAGACCATTTAAACAAAAAAAGTACGACAATGAGCAACAAAGTGACCGACAGAGACAGAAAAATTGGGGAAACTATAGTACCCAAACTAGAAATTCCAACTTCTCTAACCAGTCTGCAAAATCCAACACAAACAACAGTAATCAAATAAAAAAAAGAGATGAGTTGCACAACATTAATGATGACCAAAATTTTCAGTATGTAGCCTCAACATCCAAGCAGGCTACATAACCAAGCACACACATGGCTCGATTTTACCATATGTTCAAATTCAATTCCCATTTGGTAAAAAATTAAACCTTTTGATCGACACAGGGTCTACTACTTCTTTTCTTGACCCTCAATTTGTTCCAAGTGAACAACATATTAAACTAACCGAGCCAAGAATTATAAAAACAATTATAAATACACATGCACTATATTCAGCATGTTTACTAGACATGTTTAATGAATTTAACCAAAATGGTACACTAAAATTTTTATTATTTAAATTCCATTCATTTTTCGATGGCCTTATAGGAGTCGATTTACTAAAAACATTGAAAGCAAAAGTAGACTTAGAAAATTTCGTGTTGATCACACAAAATGCTAAACTCCCAATACTCACAAAAGAAAATTTAGCAGGAGAAAAGCTAGAGATTGAGCATTCAACCAGAAAACTAATCAAGATCCCTGTTAACCTTAAAGAAGGCACTTTTCTTTGTCAAGAAATACAACTAGATAATGACCTTTTTATTTCAAACGGATTATATTCAGCAGAAAATAACTTCAGTTGGGTCGAAATAACAAATTACTCCGATTCACATAAGAGTATATGTTTTGACCAACCCCTTCAAGTAAATTCATATTCCAAAGGTCAGCATATAGAAGTAAACATCGCTTTCCAAAATGATAATGAAACAGATTTAAGCTCATTTGATTTTAACAAAGTGATTAGAACTGCCCATATCAACTCAGAAGAAATCCAATTATTAAAAGACATTTGTGTTGAATTTTCTGACATCTTTTATGACGACAGTAAGCAACTATCATTTACAAACGAAGTCAAACATAAGATTTTGACTAAAGATGATATCCCGATTTATACAAGACCCTATAGGTATGGGTTCCATGAAAGAATTGAGGTAAAGGAACAATTAAAAAAATTACTCGATAATAAAATAATAAGACATAGTCACTCTCCTTGGAGTGCACCGGTTTGGCTTGTGCCAAAAAAAGCCGATGCCTCAGGAAAAAGAAAGTGGCGTCTAGTTGTAGATTTTAGAAAGCTAAATGAGAAAACCATAAAAGACAAGTACCCTATGCCAATAATAAACGATGTCTTGGATAGAATTGGGAAATCGAAATATTTTTCAATTTCACAATTGTTTATTGTTTTTGTAATTTTTTGCTTCATATGTGGAAAATATATTGTTCTTTTTAAATGGGCTAGAGTTTCATCAATTCCCCTGTGATTATTATAATAGTGATAGTCTCTAATTTCTTTTTCTTGTTCATCCTGTGTGGTACGTTCTTCCAAAAACTCTGTGCATCTAACAAGTTTATAGAGTGTACTGTTTGAAAAAAACTGTGAAAAAACCTCTTGTACTATTTTGAATATTGTGTCAGTGGTAAAAATTGCACAAGTTTTATTTGGTTTTAAAATAGTTCTCAAAATTCTAATCACGACTTTTTTATTAAAAATGGGTTCTGATATAATGCGGCGAAGTTTGTTTTTAACGGGCTTTCGATTTTGATGTTAGAAACTGGATCTTTGTTAAGGATAATTTGGATATTAAAATCGTTTAAACATTTTTCCGAAATTGCTATAAGTTGTGAAGTGTTCTCCAGGCCTGAATGTACGGTTTCCTCACATGTCGCCTCGACTGATTCTTGGTCATTTAAGTTGATATCAAGTGTTGTTCTGCTCAAGGCGTCAGCAATCACGTTTTGAGACTCCTTTTTGTATATAACTTCGTAATCGTACTCTAACAGTCTGAGCTTCCATCTCACCAATTTGGAATTTGGTTCCTTGAAACTCATAAGCCATGTCAGGGGCTTATGGTCAGTGACAATTTTAAATTTTTGACCAAAAAGATACGGTCTAAAATACTTAATTGCCCAAATTATGGCAAGCATCTCTTTTTCGACGGTAGAGTAGTTCGCCTCGGTGTCCGTTAGTGTTCTGCTAGCGAATGAAACTGGCTTGTCCGATCCCAAGTTTCCTTGAGATAAAACAGCCCCTAAAGCGACATTACTTGCATCTGTAGTAAGTATAAACGGTTTATCGAAATCAGGGTATATTAGGATCGGGTCATTACATAACAAGGTTTTACAATATTCGAAAGTTTTGATAAAGTCCTCGTCAACAGTAACCTTTGATTTTCCCTTCAGTTGTTTAGTTAGTGGTTTTGTTATTTTAGCAAAATCTTTAATAAACTTTCTATAATAACCCATGACACCTAAGAATGATTTAATTTGTTTCTGTGTAGTAGGCAAAGGGAATTTCTTTATTGTCTCAATCTTTGTCGGGTTTGGCTTTACCCCTTCGGGGGTAACAATGTGACCCAGATATTCGATTTCCTTTTTCAGGAATTCAGACTTATCCGGTTGTAATTTTAAATTTGCATTTCTAATTTTCTTGAAGACTTTTTTTAAATGTTGGATATGTTCCTGTAAGGATGGCGAGAAAACAATGATGTCATCCATATATGCAAGGCAACAGGTTCCAAATAAGTCACCAAATAAGGAATCTATTACCCTTTGAAAAGTTGCAGGTGCATTAGTCAGGCCAAAGGGCATTCTGATAAACTCGTAATGTCCTCCCTCCGCCGAAAATGCTGTTTTCTGGATGTCGTCCTTGTGCATCTCTATCTGGTGGTAACCACTGGCTAAATCCAGTATTGAAAAATATTTCGATTTCCCAATTCTATCCAAGACATCGTTTATTATTGGCATAGGGTACTTGTCTTTTATGGTTTTCTCATTTAGCTTTCTAAAATCTACAACTAGACGCCACTTTCTTTTTCCTGAGGCATCGGCTTTTTTTGGCACAAGCCAAACCGGTGCACTCCAAGGAGAGTGACTATGTCTTATTATTTTATTATCGAGTAATTTTTTTAATTGTTCCTTTACCTCAATTCTTTCATGGAACCCATACCTATAGGGTCTTGTATAAATCGGGATATCATCTTTAGTCAAAATCTTATGTTTGACTTCGTTTGTAAATGATAGTTGCTTACTGTCGTCATAAAAGATGTCAGAAAATTCAACACAAATGTCTTTTAATAATTGGATTTCTTCTGAGTTGATATGGGCAGTTCTAATCACTTTGTTAAAATCAAATGAGCTTAAATCTGTTTCATTATCATTTTGGAAAGCGATGTTTACTTCTATATGCTGACCTTTGGAATATGAATTTACTTGACCAACCCCGTCAAAACATATACTTTTATGTGAATCGGAGTAATTTGTTATTTCGACCCAACTGAAGTTATTTTCTGCTGAATATAATCCGTTTGAAATAAAAAGGTCATTATCTAGTTGTATTTCTTGACAAAGAAAAGTGCCTTCTTTAAGGTTAACAGGGATCTTGATTAGTTTTCTGGTTGAATGCTCAATCTCTAGCTTTTCTCCTGCTAAATTTTCTTTTGTGAGTATTGGGAGTTTAGCATTTTGTGTGATCAACACGAAATTTTCTAAGTCTACTTTTGCTTTCAATGTTTTTAGTAAATCGACTCCTATAAGGCCATCGAAAAATGAATGGAATTTAAATAATAAAAATTTTAGTGTACCATTTTGGTTAAATTCATTAAACATGTCTAGTAAACATGCTGAATATAGTGCATGTGTATTTATAATTGTTTTTATAATTCTTGGCTCGGTTAGTTTAATATGTTGTTCACTTGGAACAAATTGAGGGTCAAGAAAAGAAGTAGTAGACCCTGTGTCGATCAAAAGGTTTAATTTTTTACCAAATGGGAATTGAATTTGAACATATGGTAAAATCGAGCCATGTGTGTGCTTGGTTATGTAGCCTGCTTGGATGTTGAGGCTACATACTGAAAATTTTGGTCATCATTAATGTTGTGCAACTCATCTCTTTTTTTTATTTGATTACTGTTGTTTGTGTTGGATTTTGCAGACTGGTTAGAGAAGTTGGAATTTCTAGTTTGGGTACTATAGTTTCCCCAATTTTTCTGTCTCTGTCGGTCACTTTGTTGCTCATTGTCGTACTTTTTTTGTTTAAATGGTCTTTGATTGTTGTTACTGTAATTATTTGTTTTTCCCTCTTGAGACCAATTTCTCTCCCTTTTTTGTTGGTTTCGGGGCCCAAACGATTCCGAATTTCGACCATTATACGTTGTTCTTTCAAAGCTCTGATTTATTCGCCTAGCTTCTCTTTGACTAGTATAAACTTCCTTTTCCGCAATTGCTATTTCATATGCTGTAACGATATCCGTGGGGTTTCTGCCTCGAACTATTGAACCTAAAGGTCCACGAAGTCCCTTCAGAAAAGTGGTTAGACATTGGTTAAGAAACAATTCTTTCTTTGTTTGTATGATAGTTGGATTGGTATCCTTTTGGTCAATGATGTTTAGTAGAGCTCTTTGAATATTTGTGATTTTTTCGTATAATATCTCTACCGGATGGCTTTGCAGTGTTAATATTCCAAGTTCTGCTATTAGATTATACTCGGTTCTTTTATCGACAAAGTGTTTAATTAAGGTATCTTTAATTTCATTCCAATTAAGTCGCACATTTGATTGATACAAGACTTCATGAGCTTTACCCTGAATTTTGTTCCTGATTGCTCTCAAAATCATGACCCCTGCAGGTGTCTGATCTGCTCCTTTAATAAGCATTAAAAACTCCTCAACATTGGTAATGAATTCTTTTAGTCCCTCTTTATTTCCCTCATATACAGGCATAGACTGAATCAATTGTAATAAATCGGATATCTTAAACCCACCTAATGGCTCCTGTGTTTGTGGGCCAGTGGGTTGGGCTGGAGGAATCTCCTGATCTAAAGGCATTGATAATTCAAAACTCATTGGTAATCCGAAAAATTATTTTTTTTTGAATTTGTTTTGTTAGTATCTAGTCTCTTAGATCGTGTTTCTTACTTTTTAACTTAATCGTAGCTTAATATATCTTTCTTACTTATGTTTTATTGTAATTAGTGTTATGTGTAAGCAAGGTGTCCTTCCTTCTTTTTTTTTTTTTTTTTTTTTTTTTTTTAATCTGTTGACTCACGAATTGTTGTCCCTCCGTGTGGCAAGCGATGAAATGATGGTTTTAAATAGTTGTTGTTTTATTTTGCGGTTGTGCTGAAGCTAACTGAGATTGTTGCTCGTTGCAGTAGTCCCAACTTCTTTTTTTTTTTTGAATCTGTTGACTCACGAATTGTTGTCCCTCCGTGTGGCAAGCGATGAAATGATGGTTTTAAATAGTTGTTGTTTTATTTTGCGGTTGTGCTGAAGCTAAGAATTGTTTTCCCTCCGTGTGGCAAGCGATGAAATGATGGGTTTAAATATTTGTAGTTTTATTTCGCGGTTGTGCTGAAGCTAGCTGAGATTGTTGCTCGATGCAGTAGTCCCAACTAAGGGCGGACAGTCGTCAGCCGTGAATTTCACCAGATTAAGCCTTGTTAATAAAAAAAAATTATTATTATTTTTGAATAGACAAGCTTTTATGTGTATTCAACATCTTTATTGTTGTTTTAAAATTGATCTATATGTATATTTTTTTGTTTTTTTTTATTTTTTTTTATTATATATTTTTTTTTATTTTTTTTTTTTTTTAAATTTTTTTGTGTTTTGTGGGTTTTTTTTTGTTTTTTTTTTTTATTAGCTCTGTCCAATACAGCAGGTTCCGGTTACACATACACACAAACTTGTGGGCACATATAACCGTCTAGCGCAATAAGAACACGAGAAAAAAAAAATTTGTACAACAACTTATGTGTTGGTTTAAACAGCTTATGTATCGTTTAGCTATTTGTTCTCCTCCTTTTTTTTTTTTTGAGTATGAAAACCAGTGGCTGGTTTGCCCCCTTTTACTTTGGAGGGTCCCTTGGGAATCACAAAGTTGGGGAAAGTTATACTATTTTTATAGTAGTGTTTTTTGTTTATAGTTTTAAATATTTTATTTTTTTTTTTTTTTTTTTTTTTTTTTTTTGAGTATGAAAACCAGAGGTTGGTTTGCCCCCTTTTACTTTGGAGGGTCCCTTGGGAATCACAAAGTTGGGGAAAGTTATACTATTTTTATAGTAGTGTTTTTTGTTTATAGTTTTAAATATTTTATTTGAATCAATTTTGTTGTTGGTTTCTTTTTTTTTTTTTTTTTTTTTTTTTTTTTTTTTGAGTATGAAAACCAGAGGCTGGTTTGCCCCCTTTTACTTTGGAGGGTCCCTTGGGACCCCCGTCTTGTTTGACGTTCAACACACAATTATGATTTTTATTCGGCGACAATGCCGTTCTCTCCTTCAGTTAATTATGTATATATGTATGAATGTATATATGTATGTAAGTGTCTATATATGTATGTATGGATATATGTATGTGTGTAAATATGTATGTACGTATATATGTAAGTGTCTATATATGGATATAAGTATGTGTGTAAATATGTATGTACGTATATATGTACATATGTGTTATTTGTTGCCCTTTTTGATGTGTTGTCCATGGTTTGTGTAGTTGAAGGTGAATTCGTTGGTGTGGTGACTGGGTAGGTAACTCCTCCCCCACTGGATTGAAGTGAGGGCCATAGCGGTGGTCTAAACGAAATTAGTAGCGACTGGTGGTGGTTTGAGAACAATTGATCCTCTTCAAAGGATTAAAATATAGTTGCGCTTTGATTGCTTCCAGGTGAGGTTGTCTATGCTAGGTTTTAAGTCTGTTTAACACCTTGAGATTCTGAAGGAAATATTGTATGTGTTAAGAGTGAACGGGCTATGCCTGAAGCTGACGAAATGCCGTTTTGCGTATAGGGAACTAGAGTACTTGGGCTACTTAGCCAATTCCGCCGGTATCACGCCTAAACCAGCTCATATTCAGGCGATACGGGATTTGCCCATTCCAAGGGATAGCAAGGAATTAGAGCGTTGCCTAGGCCTATTCTCATACTTCCGCCGATTTGTATCAGGTTTCGCTAAGATTGCGTGTCCGCTGTCCCGATTGTTAAGAAAAGATACCCCTTATGTCTTCTCCGATGAATGCCTTGAAGCCTTCCGAACACTGAAGTTGAAATTGATCGAATCCCCCGTGTTATCTATTTACAACCCGAAGTCTGAAACAGAGTTACACTGCGATGCTAGTTCAATTGGTTTCGGAGCAGTGCTCCTCCAGAAACAAACAGACGGTAAATTACACCCAGTGTCCTACTTCTCTAAGATGGCCTCCGCCGCTGAATCGAAACTACACAGTTATGAGCTAGAGACGTTAGCTATAGTGTATTCCTTAAAACGTTTTGAGACGTACCTTAAGTTCATCCCGTTCAAAATCGTGACCGATTGTAATTCCCTTGCGCTGACACTGAGAAATGGTGGACATTCCGTTAAGATTGCTCGCTGGGCCCTGCTGTTGGAAAACTATAACTACACGATTGTACACCGCTCTGGGTTGGGTATGCCCCATGCTGATGCTCTAAGTAGAATAGAAACTGCCGCATACGTTGACGATATAAACCTTGACTTCCAACTGCAATTAACCCAGAACCGGGACCCTGAGATTGTCAAACTCCGAGATGAGTTAGAGAAATATGAGATAGCGAATTTCGAACTGCGAGATGGAGTAGTGTACCGCCTGTCCTCGACGAGTATACCCCAACTTTTTGTCCCTTCCGAAATGGTAAATCATGTCATACGAGTAGTGCACGAGAAGCTTGGCCATATGGCCACGGAGAAATGTTGTGCACAGATCAAGAAGCATTACTGGTTCCCGTGTATGAAGTCTTACGTTAACAATTACATTAAAAATTGCCTCAAGTGTATCTACTACTCCGCGTCCGCTTCGGACCACCGTGTCACGCTACATAGTATTCCGAAAGTGCCCCTTCCGTTTGATACCGTCCATATTGACCATTTGGGCCCCCTTCCGTCCATACGTTCTAAGAAAAAGTATCTTCTGGTTGTCATTGACGCTTTCACCAAATTTGTGAAGCTGTACCCTGCCGCCACGACTAATTCACGTGAAGTATGCCAGACATTAGAATCTCAGTATTTCGCAAATTACAGTAGACCCCGCCGAATCATCAGTGATCGAGGTACCTGCTTTACTTCCTCCGAGTTTGAAGAATTTCTGAAGGCCAATAATATAATTCATGTGCTGAATGCCACTGCCTCACCCCGGGCCAACGGCCAAGTCGAGCGGGTTAACCGTGTGTTGGGCCCCATGTTGGGTAAACTGTCGGAACCTGTGGACCACGCAGATTGGGTCCAACAACTGCCGAACATAGAGTTTGCATTGAATAACTCCGTCCACTCCACAACCAAATTTGCCGCTTCCGTACTTCTATTCGGTGTTGAACAACGAGGTGTGGTAGTAGATGAACTAACCGAACGGTTGGGTGAGAGAACGGAGGAGGTCGATGCCTCAGAGGTAGACGTCCGGAGATTAGCCTTCCGTAACATTGTTAAGTCCCAAGAATATAATTCGGAATATTATTCGAAGCATCACCTCCCTGCCGTTAGTTTTGAGGAGGGGGATTTCGTAGTTATTAAGAATGTGGATACTTCGGCAGGCACGAACAAAAAGCTTATCAGGCGGTATCGTGGTCCGTATGTGGTTCATAAAAAACTTCCGAACGACCGATATGTTATCCGGGATGTAGAGGGCTCCCAAATCACCCAACTACCATATGATGGTGTCCTAGAAGCCTCCAAAATAAAGCTATGGGTTGCCCCTGATCAAGATTGCACTTCTGATAGCCAAACAAAGGCGACACCAGCCACTTAAGATTCTTATTTACCCCCTCCGTTGTTACCAATTGGAATCGAGGTCGATTCCTCGTCAGGACGGCCGAGTTGTAAGATTCCAATTATTTAAAGTCTGTTAAATACTCATGCATATATCGATTGTTAGTAATAAGTATCGATTGTTAGAAATAAGTATCGATTGTTAGTAATAAGTATCGATTGTTAGCGATAAGTCCTCGATAGGTTGAGAGACGGCGTCTCTCTTCTCTTCCGGCGATGCAACGAGCAAGTTGCATCTGCGCAAAACCCAAAGATTGAATCCGACCAATACAAACTAATCTTTATCATTTTTACTTAATAAATAGGTGTTTACAATATGATACATAAAACATACATACATGAAACATACATACATAAAACATACATACATAAAACATACATACATGGAACATACATACACACAAGCATTAATTCGATTGTAACAGACACACAAAGATGCAAGCAATTATGCCATCGGCGCTGTTTTATCCCAAAAATTATCTGGAAGCGACAAACCTATTTCTTACGCCAGTCGCACATTATCCGATGAAGAAACCCGTTATTCAGCTACAGAAAAAGAAATGCTTGCAGTCCATTGGGCAGTAAAACACTTCAGACCCTACTTATTCGGAAAAAAATTTATTTTAGTTTCAGACCACAAACCATTAACATGGAACACAGGACCATTTTCCACCAACGACAAGGTCGCCCGTTGGAAACTACAATTACTAGAATACGAATACGAATTTCAATACAAAAAAAGCTCTCAGAACGTAGTTGCAGATGCACTGAGTCGTATCCGACCCGAAGCAAATATTATCGTTAACAATATAGATGTCGAAAATTTTTCAAATAACAAAGTAACATCTTCTCTGTATAACCTTGCATCAAGCATAATAATTGTCGAAAAACCACTTAACGATTTTAATTTGCAGATTGTTTTAGCTGAAGGTTCTCCTGCTTCTTACCAGGTTTCTACTCCCTTTAAAAACAAATTAAGGAGAACCATCACAGAACCCAGACTTAACTCAGATACTGTACTAGACATTCTAAAAAAAATTTTAAAGATTAACAGGACATTAGCAATTTACACATCAGACAGTATTTTTCAAATAGTACTAGATGTGTTCTCTAAACATTTTTCTCACAATAAATTATTTAAATTACTTAGGTGTACAACTCTTTTAGACGATATCACTAATACGACCGATCAAGAAAAAATAGTCAATGATTATCACAATAATAACAATCACCGGGGTATTGATGAAACATTAATGCACCTTAAAAGAAAAGTCTACTTTCCACATATGAAAAGCAAAATAGCGCAAATAATAAAGGGTTGTGAAATTTGCCTCACACTTAAATACGATAGACAGCCGCAGAAACCACCTTTTGAAGTACCAGAAACTCCTTGCAAACCAATGGACATAGTCCATATAGACATATACACGATAAACAAAAACTATAATCTTACACTAATAGATAAGTTTTCAAAATTTGCGTGTGCCTACCCTATACCCAACAGGACCTGCATAAACCACCATGAAACATTTTTCAGCCTTTTTGGAATCCCTAAAAAAATAGTTTATGACCAAGGTGCGGAATTTTCTGGCAGTATATTTAAAGATTTCTGTAATCAATACGACATCCCATGTCATATAACTTCCTTCCAGCAGTCATCCAGCAACTCTCCAGTAGAACGATTACATTCGACACTGACTGAAACCTATAGAATAATCACAGAATTAAAAAAGAAAAATAAGCAGATTAACAAACACGAGGAAACTCTTTCGGAAACACTTCTCACGTACAATAACGCTATACATTCATCTACAAAATACACACCTTTTGAACTTTTTACTGGACGCACACCTATATATGAACAAACTATTAAATACGACACTAATCATGAATATTTACAAAAATTAAATTTTTTTCAATCAAAATTATACCAAGAGGTGAAAGAGATTTTACATAAAAATACTAAAAGCAAACTTGATAAACTTAACGAAACTCGGAAATCCGCAGCCCCCTTATCAACTAATGAAAGCATATTTCGAAAAGAAAACCGTAGAAATAAGTTAACGTTTGCAAAAAATCCATAAATCTAAAATAAGGCGAACAACAAAATAATAATTAGTATAATCTTTTTTTTTTTACATATGTCATTCATTGTACCCAAACGCATTGTAAACAATATACAGCATTTGTTTTAACATTTGAAAAAAAAAAATTTTTTAACATAAAATGCTACAAAAACAACTAGAAAAATTAAGCTTTCGGCATACCATTAGATCCTTTTGTGTTGCGTTGGAATCACAAGTGGACAACGACGGTCCGATGAACAAGCCCAAGTCACAAGGAAAATCAGCGGCATCCACCCCGACAGCCCCATTCTAAACGCATTGCTTCATTTTGGGGAGGGAGGAGTTACCAACCCAACACCCTGGTCACTAAATTGGGGAACGAGACCCAGGAAAGAAGACGTGGCATCGACTCTTTCTGTTCCCAGAACGATTGATAATTTATATATGATGATCATACATACACAAAACATACATACACAAAACATACATACATAAAACATCCATACATATGATACATAAAACATACATACATGAAACATACATACATAAAACATACTTACATAAAACATACATACATGGAACATACATACACACAAGCATTAATTCGATTGTAACAGACACACAAAGATGCAAGCAATTATGCCATCGGCGCTGTTTTATCCCAAAAATTATCTGGAAGCGACAAACCTATTTCTTACGCCAGTCGCACATTATCCGATGAAGAAACCCGTTATTCAGCTACAGAAAAAGAAATGCTTGCAGTCCATTGGGCAGTAAAACACTTCAGACCTTACTTATTCGGAAAAAAATTTATTTTAGTTTCAGACCACAAACCATTAACATGGAACACAGGACCATTTTCCACCAACGACAAGGTCGCCCGTTGGAAACTACAATTACTAGAATACGAATACGAATTTCAAACCAAAAAAAGCTCTCAGAACGTAGTTGCAGATGCACTGAGTCGTATCCGACCCGAAGCAAATATTATCGTTAACAATATAGATGTCGAAAATTTTTCAAATAACAAAGTAACATCTTCTCTGTATAACCTTGCATCAAGCATAATAATTGTCGAAAAACCACTTAACGATTTTAATTTGCAGATTGTTTTAGCTGAAGGTTCTCCTGCTTCTTACCAGGTTTCTACTCCCTTTAAAAACAAATTAAGGAGAACCATCACAGAACCCAGACTTAACTCAGATACTGTACTAGACATTCTAAAAAAAATTTTAAAGATTAACAGGACATTAGCAATTTACACATCAGACAGTATTTTTCAAATAGTACAACTCTTTTAGACGATATCACTAATACGACCGATCAAGAAAAAATAGTCAATGATTATTACAATAATAACAATCACCGGGGTATTGATGAAATATTAATGCACCTTAAAAGAAAAGTCTACTTTCCACATATGAAAAGCAAAATAGCGCAAATAATAAAGGGTTGTGAAATTTGCCTCACACTTAAATACGATAGACAGCCGCAGAAACCACCTTTTGAAGTACCAGAAACTCCTTGCAAACCAATGGACATAGTCCATATAGACATATACACGATAAACAAAAACTATAATCTTACACTAATAGATAAGTTTTCAAAATTTGCGTGTGCCTACCCTATACCCAACAGGACCTGCATAAACCACCATGAAACATTTTTTCGGCCTTTTTGGAATCCCTAAAAAAATAGTTTATGACCAAGGTGCGGAATTTTCTGGCAGTATATTTAAAGATTTCTGTAATCAATACGACATCCAATGTCATATAACTTCCTTCCAGCAGTCAACCAGCAACTCTCCAGTAGAACGATTACATTCGACACTGACTGAAACCTATAGAATAATCACAGAATTAAAAAAGAAAAATAAGCAGATTAACAAACACGAACCAGGAAACTCTTTCGGAAACACTTCTCACGTACAATAACGCTATACATTCATCTACAAAATACACACCTTTTGAACTTTTTACTGGACGCACACCTATATTTGAACAAACTATTAAATACGACACTAATCATGAATATTTACATTCTTCGCTGATTTTACTGACGCTTCCCAGAGGCCGCCAAAGTGTGGAGATCTAGGGGGAATAAAGCAAAAGTTAAATCCTTTAATTGAACTATATGTTTTTATGTGATCTATGACGTATAAGTTAAACAATTTTGATTTAAACTCAGCTAGCCTTGTAGCAGCGCCAACAAAGTTTGTGGCGTTGTCGCACACCATGCGCAATGGTACGCCACGGCGCGCTACAAATCTACGTATACAAAGCAGAAATGCATTTGTTGACAATTCGGAGACTAATTCAATATGATTCGCCTTTAAAGCAAAGCATACAAAAATTGCCGCATATGTTTTGTACGGCGGCTTTCCGCGAATCCTGTAAGGCGTGTAAAATGGGCCGCTAGATATTTCATCAGCATAACATTCTTGTTGTATTAGTGCAACAATTTCCAAAACGATTAATACATTTCTGTCTCAGTAATGCGAATATCGGCTATTGATGATGAACTTAGAGTGCGATCAGGATTCACTTTGTTCACGCTGCGATAGAGGTATGAAACAATTCAAACGTTTCGAATATACGATGAAGAATTATGTATGATCATATTTAGAATAGATTGTGAATTAGCGTTGTCTGCTCTGCTACAAAGAAGTGCTGACGTGCTTCCATATTATTTCTTCCGTGTGTTGTTGTAACTCTGATACTCTATTTGCTACAAAACAATTTAGTTTGATGCATGAAGTTTCAGCCATTGCAGAAAAATTTTTGAATCGGTCCAAAAGTATACCTTGTCGATGTATAATTTTAATGTCCTTTCGAATTTGCGCAAAGTCCGACTGAGCAACAATGCTCCGCACAGTTCTATAGGCTCAGCGCGCTTAGAGTCTGCTCCGGTTTCCGCCACAATCAGATTAGCCGACGTTAGTAGTTTTACATTTATTATGCGTCCGTCGCATTCGAGTTCTCTTGGTACAGTAAATTCTTATATTCTTATATGGTACGAGAGAGAGTAATACAAAGTAAAATGTAAAGGGAAACGCAAGAAGAGAGCCAACAGTGATGCTAGATTGAACTCTCTTTGAGCTTGCGAGATATCGATAGTTTAGCTATTTAACCCAATGGTTAATATTTCAGAATAATTAAATTAATGAATGTAAATTAAGGAGTTCTTCTCCAACAGAAGCTGTTTGCTCGAATGCGATATAAAGAGTTCAGCAGTGGTTGGCTACAATGGGCCTTCACTTGGCCGAATATCAAACTGAAGCAGTGCTCGTAAGCAATGACTGTGTCTTGGTAGGTGCTATCTTTGATTTCGCAACGAGTAAAGTGACTTTGACTCCACTCGAGAGTTCTGATCGAACATAAAGACAGCATCCGTACGCTCTTTCGGATGCGTCAGCGAATCCGTGTATTTCGCATCGATACGTTTTTGATGTGTTCACATATCGTGGTATTTGTAGATTTGATAAGTCTTTAAGATCCTGTAAAAGTTCTTTCCATCTTTCCTTAATTCGACCATCGATAGGCTCATCCCAATCTAGGCCCGTGAGTGTCAAGTCTTCCATAAGAATTTTGCACCGAACAATGACCGGACTTATGAATCCCAGCAAGTCAAACATTCTTGCTACTACTGAAAGAATTGATCGTTTGGTAAATGGTTCTTGGTGGTCACAAATGTATTGAAATGTAAAGATGTCACTGCTGGGCATCCACGTCATTCCCAGAGTTTTGGTAGTGTCTTGATCTTCCATGGCGATAAATACTTCGTCCTCTGAAGTTTTCGTAATTTCCTTGCAGTTGCTACTAAATTTGTAAGATGCAATCCAGCCTGTGCTAAGATGTCTACTGTATCATTTTTAATGTGTTAAAGCTCGGTTACGCTATCAGCTCCGGTTAGCAAGTCATCCACATATAAGTCGTTGCGTAATGTTTTAGCTTCTATAGGATGATCATGTGAATACAAATCGACAATATGGTGAACGCCTCTGATAGCTAAGAAGGGTGCAGCTGACATGCCATATGTCACGGTGTTGAGCTCGTAGGTTTTTAGTTCTTCTGTTTTTGTTGGTCGCCATACAATGCGCTGAAATCTCCGGTCTCTTGGATCTATTGGCTATGTCGCCTGTAAGTGCATACCTGTTCAGACGAAATGATAGAAATGTTATAAATAGGTCATGTTGAATTGTGGGGCCAATCATTAACAGCTCATTTAATGATTTTCCCGATGATGTTTTAGCCGAAGCATCAAACACAACTCTAAGTTTCGTAGTAACGCTTTGCGGACGCAACATGCAATGATGAGGTATGTAATAATGCGGTTCGTTCTGGCTCGCAACAGGTTTGAGATACATCTGGCCAAGTTTTATATACTCGTCGAATCCTAATTTCTCTGGGGGTTCCTTAAATGGAAATCGAACTTGGAGTCTTCCATCCAATTTTACAATTGTATTTTTACAAAAATGGCTTTCGCATTCCTGTTCTTCTTTGGTTTGCCGGTTACCAACAAACTCACAGTCCTCAATTTCCCAAAATCTTTTAACTAGAAGATCAAGTGATGGGTTGACGTGTACCAATAAACATTGTTGTCGATGCCTTTCGTGTGTGGTTTCCAAATTTCCACCAACTATCCATCCATATTCCGTGTTGATTAAATATGGCATGTTTTCGCCCAAGCCTTGCTGACCATCGAGGATTGCTGCAAACAGCCCATTCGTGTTTATTAAAATGCGTATCTTGTGGGGCTCGTTGAAATACGGATCGGCTAGATTGATATCCGTAGGTATGGACCAATTTGATGTATCGATATGCTCGTGTGGTTGCTGAGCACAAATTTTCTTAATGACGGCAAAGTTGGCGGACCACGTAAATGATGAATGCCTAGAACGTATTGTGGCAAACGCATTGTGTTTAATGCCTTGACTGCTTTCGGTAATGCCGCTGAATTCTTGAGATACACGAGTCCTATCCAAATTTAGCCGCTTGGCAGTCTCTTCTGTAATAAAATTAAGTTCAGAACATGAATCTAAAAGTGCCCGTACAGTATATAATTGGCCAGAATTATCCATTATGTAAACCAATGCTGTAGGAAGCATCCCCGTTTTATTAGTGTTCGGTTATAACGAAGTGCTTTGTGAATTAGTTATTGGATTAACAGATTGAATCGATGATGATACGTTTTTTATCGGGGTGGGGCCGAGCTTTGCTTTTCGTCGTAGACGCCTTTGGTCTCTCCATCAACCTTTGTAAGAAGTATGTGAATCATGATGTTATTCATTATTTCCTCAGTTGATCCTAGTGTAAGAAGTGATCCGCGTATAGCGTACGCATTATCGATGAGCTTCTGCAAAAGTCTTGCTTCTGGTTGCTTGACTAATGGTAAATTGAACAGACTCGATATACAATCAAAGATTACAAAGATTAGAACGTCGTTGTTGTAGCGAGCTTCTAATCTTGACCAAGCTTGACTGTAGTTTTGTTCGGTGACTTGGAACGACTGCACAACCTCCAGTGCAGGTCCTGATAAACATTCGAGAAGATAATTTAACTTATCAGTTGTTGGCATGTGGGTATCGTTGTGAATTAGATTCAGGAAAGACGATTTGAATCTCTTAAACGCTGAATATTTACCATCGAAACTGGGTAATTTCAGTTTAGGTAATCGTTGACTGTGAACCACTGTAGGAGACATTGAAGAACTCATAAAACTCATATCCGATGTGTTTACTATTCCCGTTGAACGTTTCCTTTGTAAAAGAGACAATAAATGTACCTTGACCTTTATGTACATTTCTTCTAAATCGCTCTGTATCAATTACGAACAAATTTTCAATTTGTGTTTGAATGTGAGTAATTTGCCTATAATGATATTCAAGTATTTGAAGTCTGCAATCTAGTGTATCGGCATCTTCTTGGTCGCTAGTAGCAATGATCTTCATGTAAAGTTCGAATATGATTTTCAAATGGGTCCGCTGGGATCTAAGATTTGCCCATAATGCTTCAATAAACGCCAGCAACACCTCCAAGTAGCAGAACCAACGCGAATGTTGAATAGTTTTTTGATGTACAGTTTGCGCAGGCACTCACGCTTGTTTGTGTTCGATATGTAAAGAGTGGAATGACAAACGACGACAATATACCTGTTCGGTTTTCTCTTATTGGACATGTGCGAGTACAGTAATTGTTTGATTGAATACTTGCGGTTTTATTCCAATGACTTTACTGCAGTATGTGGAGAGTTTAACGTGGTATCATATGCATTAATGATGTCGACTTTTCTTCCTAGATGTCCCAACGGGTGTTTGATGATTGATTGCCTCTTGCAATCCCTTTCCGGAAACTTGTGGTAGCTTAAGAAGTTATGAAACAACGAGTCCAACTTAGTTGCAATTGAACCAAAACTCATTTAACAGCAAGTTTCTGGTCCTGTCACGGTCGCCAAAATGTTAGCCAATTTCTCGGCCATAATAATAATCTGCTACTAGTTTGGATTCGATGAATCAAAACTTCCCTTGCCAATAATTAGATTAGACGAGTAGTAGTTTTTCCATTTATTATGCGTCCGTCGCATTCGAGTTCTCTTGGTGCAGTAAATTCTTAAATTCTTATATGCTACGAGAGAGTGTAATACAAAGTAAAATGTAAAGGGAAACGCAAGAAGAGAGCCAACAGTGATGCTAGATTAAACTCTCTTTGAGCTTGCGATATATCGATAGTTTAGCTATTTAACCCAATGGTTAATATTTCAGAATAATTAAATTAATGAATGTAAATTCAGGAGTTCTCCTCCAACAGTGCTGATCAAGCATATATATACTTTATATGGTCGGAGATGCTTCCTTCTATGCGTTGCTGACCAAAATTAATATACCTTTTTTGCAAGGGTATAAAAAAATTCTGTTCACATGCATTTTACGAGCATATCTAAGTATGATTGAGAAGGATCAACCAAATCATTCCGCTCAACACCTATGTTATAACATGTTTACTCCGTTCACTCACTTAAAACGAAAAAATCATTCAGGGTATCGCAACCAATTGGTTTGAATCAATTGCTATAATATTAGCTTCTCGAACAAGTCGCAACGTTGATTGCTGTACCAAAAACGCTCACCCGAATTGATCGTTCGTAAAATTCGATTTAAGACAAATGAATAAACCCTATGATTTAAAATCTTACAAATAAATTAGTAAGATTTATTGACCTGAAGCCCCGCTAAAACCCAGTTTTGGTTTATTAAATTTAGATTAGCACATTTTTTTCTATTACCTTAATCAGCAAAATTTAAATGCAGATTTCTTTATTGAAGTTTTATTTATAAAAATACTTTATTTTGAAAAAGACAAATAATCTTTAACTTCCATACTTCATTGTTAGTCTAATAGAGTGGTTGTCGTTTGGAACAGTCAGTCTCATGATCTATGTAAATACATTGAATATTTCTGTAGGAACCGGTGATGAGGTACCGATAGACAACAAAAGAACCAGAAGCGGTCATCGTTTCTGAAGCCAGTTCGTAGGGCTAGGCCGGCATAACCTAATAATAAATGACGTCAGTCTCATGATCTATGTAAATACATTGAATATTTCTGTAGGAACCGGTGATGAGGTACCGATAGACAACAAAAGAACCAGAAGCGGTCATCATTTCTGAAGCCAGTTCGTAGGGCTAGGCCGGCATAACCTAATAATAAATGACGGTCACACGGGACTTCTAAGTTTGCAACGAAAGCGAGCACACGCCTCGGGACAGACCTGGAGCCAATTTCTTTTCTTTTTTATATCAAAGCCATAATATTCAATTGTCAAACTAACCGCCAATAAAAACCCGTAAAATAAATATCACATTTCTCAAGCAGGAAATTCTGAAATTTCATTTTTTGTTGTAACTTTCTTCAGGTGTTTCGAATGAGTTTCTTGTCGGTTTAATCAAATTAGCGAAGAAAAGTGAATCGCGTTAAGCATTCGATCGTGAGACATGGTTGTTTGAGTCTCAGATTGTTCACCCTACGGTGATGATCCAAAATGTGGGCCATGCAAAATCTTTTGATGAAGGCTAACTCCTCAAGTTGCATATTTATCCCTGGTGGATATAAAAAGAATACAGCTTTATGCCAGATACTTATATTGGCGACCCAAAATTCATCAACGTTGTGAAGAATCTTTGCTTTCCGTTGTGCAATGGCATCGATATCCTCAGCTTTTTCCTTAATTCTATGTATCGATGGCAACACATAACACAGCGATGGGGCTGCAGAGTTTTAATTTTTTAAAGATGATTTCAAAACTGCCACTCAACTCAACAAGGGCTTGTAATGTTGTTATATTAATATGCAACATACTTTGGCCTCGTTCGTTCTCGTTTTTCAAAATATTGTTGATTTCGCCCCAATTAACGAGCATAGACTTCAGCATCCAATAATTAGAGTTCCACCGTATTCGGTGAGCTCTGCAGTGGCTGCAAACAAATTGTCTAACAGTTTCGACGTCTATTGTTCTTCAATGCTTTCACCATATTTGTTCCTCTGTCGGTAATAAATGTATCTTTTTTATAAAAAGGCATCTTAGTTTTTGTAACACATTTGCACTTGTAGACCTTTCAAATCAATAGATTTTATTCCCAAAACCAAGTCAATATATTTAAAATTTTTTTTTGGTAGTGGAGTGTCATGCCTAAGAAATTTCGCCTTACAATTGTAGCTGATGCACCATCATTTTTTACAGTGTCTATTATTTCATCCTTAACTTTATTTTATACCATACACCCATAGGGTGAAATGGTATATTAAAGTCGCCAAAATGTATGTAACAGGCAGAAGGAAGCTTCTCCGACCCCATAAAGTATATATATTCTTGATCAGGATCAACAAACCAGTCGATCTAGCCATGTCCGTCTGTCCGTCAATCCATCCGTCCGTCCGTCCGTCTGTATGAACACGCAGATCTCGGAGACTATAAGAGCTAGAGCCATTAAATTTGGTATGTAAGCTCGTGTGGTATGTAAATGTATAGAGTTAATTGGAATTTTGGCCACGCCCCCTTATGCTCCCAGAATTAACATAAAACTGTTTTTCTTAAAAAGTATAACAGATAGAGATATCAAATTTGGTTTATATACTCGTTGGCTAGTGGCGGCGCTAGAGTGCTCGTGTGTGAGATGGCATATGGTATAAGGCATGTTAAAGCAATTTAATAGACATACATTTAGTTTTCGAAATTTTAAATATTTGTTTCACCTGGTGTATACTTAATTTTTCTCAATGGCAGACTTTTGAACATGTCGTGATACTGTTGTGGGATCCGGTAGTAAATCCTCGACATCCACATTTTTATGAAAAACTTGACCAGTTTTAAAAAGCCAGCAGTCTTCTGTGACCCACGTTGCACATCGTACAACGGCTTCAGCCTTATCCAATGTGGATGTTATTTTTAGGCATTGTGGTTGCTTTGCTGTTTTGCAACAGCCATGCCTAGCCAAATTGGATGTCTGATTCGCCGTGAATTTCAGAACAGCACAGCAAGTGCGGCAAAATACGAAATTTGGCAATATCAGACCTAATTATTTCCGAAAATATCGACCAAATCGCACTGCGTCCTTTTCGTTTGGTGGACAGAGTAAAGTTTCCATTTTTGATTTGCTCTGTTAAGAACTGCGAATTAATTTCCTCCATTTTTCCCAAGAACTTATATTTTTTGTTTTGGCGATGACAAAAATTCGATAAATAATTCATATAGTCAATCACACACAATCGACAAGTGTGATTGTGAGCAAACAGCAGATGATAAATCCTATGAACAAAACAAAAATCTTTAGTCACTCCCATTTGCCTAAGCAAAAGATTCGTTTCGATCAATCAAGTTGTAGAATGAATGAACTACTACTAGCAATACTTTTATGAGCGTTCGTGAGCGTTCAATTCAAACCGGTACAGCTCATTCACTCAATACATAGGACCGCATGGAACAAAATCAATCAAAATTGAGTGCAGAAATTACAAATGTTCAAAGAAGTATGGATAATATTTGTGCTTTAGATCAGGGCAGTCATGATCCGCGGGTTTTTATCACGGTGGGCATATTAGACCGCACAGTTAGTGGACTGTTAGACTCGCGGGCTGGAGTAGGTTGTATTGGTGGTGACTTGGCCAAACAATTAATATCCAGCGGAATGTCATACAAGAAGCTCAAAGTGAAAACGCAGACAAATATTTCATATAATGGGCAAACAAAGGAAATTTAAATATATTTAGATTTAATTTTATAATTAGAATTATAATTAGGCATCGATTTCTAAAGGACATTCGAATTGTTACCATCTCTCAACACAGCAGAGTTAGATCTAACATAAGTTAAGTCACCAGCAGATAGGGCAACTAAAAAAGGTTATCAATCAATTCCCATCTTTTGCTCAAGAAGGTTTAGTGAAAACTAATCTAATTTCGGGAGTTAAGTTCTCGGGAAAAAACAACTTTCACTGTGCCGGGTAGGTCAATTTTAAGTTATGCCTGTAATATGCTGCTCAAACAATGTCTAGATTGATGGATAATGTGGTGGCAGCTAAATTAAGGAACGAAGTCTTTGTTTATCTTGATGACCTCTTTATCGTTTCCGACACCTTTGAATGTCATTTAGATGTTTAACGAGAATTGGCTTTATGTATAACGAGGGCTGGTTTGACAATAAATATCGGTAAAAGCAAATTTTGCATGAAGCAGGTTAAATATCTTGGCCATACAGTTGGAGAATAATATCCTAAGGCACTGGTGCCTTGAAAATTTTAGGGCTTATGTGGAAGGCCATGAATTTACCATCATCACCGATCATGCTTCTTTAAAATGGTTAATGACCCAAACGGACCTTAGTTCTCGTCTAGCAAGATGGGCCTTAAAATTACAGGGCTATACTTTCAAGATCGAGCTTAGGAAAGGAAAGCTCAATTGGTCCCAGACGTGCTGTCTCGTGCACATAGTGAGGAAATAGCAGCGATAAATTCAGAAGTTGGATTATATGTGGATTTGGGCTCAGAGCACTTTAGGTCAAAAAGCTATTTAGAATTATGTGATCGCATTAAAGGCATGAAACAGTCACCTCCAGATCTTAAAGTCATAGAATGTGAAATTTGCAAACAACAAATCTCAAAATTTTATAAAGCGTCCACTGATATGAAAGACGCCGGAATCACAAAGAGTCTTCCAAAAATTGTACGTAGATTTTCTAGATCCGTATCCGCGATCAAGGCCGGAGCATATTGGTATTGTTATCGTTCTAGATCACCTGACGCTGGGATGCAGCTGCGAAAGTCAACGGCACGTCATTGAACGACGTATTGCTAAAAGGCCCGGACATACTGGCATCTCTAGTTGGCGTGCTAATACGTTTTCGAGAGCGACCAGAAGCAATAGCTGGTGACATAAGTGAAATGTTTAACAAGTAAGAGTGTGCCCAGAGGACCAGACGGCTTAGAAGTTTCTATGCCGTAGTGGAAACCCGGCTAAGGCGGCAGAAACGTACGTGATACAGGTTATGACATTCGGCGCTTCCTGCTCACCGGCCTTAGCTAATTACATAAAGAGCAGTTCAGAATGGAATCTCCAAGAGCTGTTGCAGCCAATTGCAGAAATACGTTCGTCGACGCGTGGCTCGAGTCGACAGGCACCGACGACGAGATGGCGGAGTTGGCATTGGAGGTGCAGAGAATTCACTTGAAGGTGGATTCAACATGAGGCGCTGGACCTCGAATTCAGCGAGCGTAGTGAGTGCGCTAAAGAATCAGGAAGGAGACGTGCCTAGGGAAGTGGGATACTTAAAAGAAACGCAATATAAGGTTTTAGGCGTGTGATGGCTGCCTGTAACAGATCAACTTACGTATGGAGTCAAGTTGGAGTTCCTGAAAGAGCATCGAAAGACTATCCCACCAAAAGAACTGTGCTAAGTGTAGTTATGTCAATTTTTGACTCACTTGGATTGCTTGGCTTTTTCACTGTTCGTGCTAAAATTATTTTGCAGAATATCTGGCGAGCAGGAACGGATGAGTCTCTTTAGGAAAAGGAACAAGAATACTGAAAAATTTGGGTGAAGCTGTTACCCAAAATCAACAAAGTGAGGATTTCAAGGTGCATGCCGTGCAAGCGCTTGTGTGCCTGCGAGCAGAAGTGGATGGAATACTCCACTGCTCCCTTGTAGCGTCTAAGACACGAGTGGCCCCCTTGAAGCCAGTATCAATACCATGGATGGAACTGACTGCTGTTGTTTTAGGTTTACGGCTGACGAAATTCATCGAGCCAGAACTCTCAGTAACAGTATGTCAGCGTATTTTCTGGACGGATTTAAAGGAAGTTTTACGCTGGATTAGATCAGATGCCCGCAAATACAATATGTGGCATTGCGTGTTGGAGAAATTCTGGAAGACTCTGTACGATCTTGGCGATGGTGGGTGCCCATGGCACAAAATGGACAAAGATGCCAGACATGACCGTGAATTCAAGGTGGTTTGGTTGACCCGAGATTCTTGTATGAACAAGAGACACAATGGCCTACCATGGAGCAGAGCCCTAGCAAGACGAGTGAAAGTATCTTGTACCACCAGGAGATAGTCAAAAAGAACTCTAGTTTGGCTTGCATCACACCTGATCCGGAACGATTCGGAACGTTGCAAAAGCTACGGGCGGTGCAAAAGCGAATTCTAAACTTTTTGCAAGGTATATGTGAGAGGCCTTGCGGAGAACAATTGAGGAACATTTTGCCTATAAATGTGGAAACCGATGCAGTTTTTATTCGTGCATGCCAAGAAGAGGAGTTTCCAGAAGAGATCAGATGCTTAAACCAAGGACATATCACAACAAATAAAAAAAGTAAGCTATTTAAGTGCACCTTACCTGGACGAGTTAGGAGTGCTACGTATCAAAGGACAAATCGACAGAATTGAAGGCGTAGATATGGACACTAAACGACACATTATACTACCGCAAAAGCATAGAGTAACGAGGTAAGACAGCAGTACTGGATAACCGGTCCACGCGCTTTAATGAGAAAAGTCGCGAACGCCTGCGTAGCGGGCCGTATACGAGTTGCCCAACCAGTGCCACCAAAGATGGGCGATTTACCAAAGGAGAGGTTATCGCCGCATACACAACCATTCACCTTTACTGAAGTGGACTGCATCGGTCCATTTGAAGTCTCAGTGGGCCGCAGGCACGAGAAGAGATGGGGCGTGTTATTCACATGCTTTACGAACCGAGCAGTTTCTGACTCGTTTCTCTGCGTATTGAAGTCGTTTGAAGCCAGAAGAGAGTGCCAGCCGCGTTTTGAAGCAGCGTATAAAACGGATATCAACTTCAGCTGTGGAGCAGTATCCAACGTTCAAGTTTAACCCTCCTAGTTTACTGCACAGGGGCGGCGTTTAAGAGCGACTGGTACGTTCAACTAAATCTATACTTTAAGAAATACAGCCAAAGGTCGTCCTGAAGGAAGAGGTGTTAAGAGCAGCGTTTGCTGACGTAGAGCAAATTTTGAATTCAATGCCTCTGACCTATGTGCCTTTAGAAAGTGACGAATCGGAAGCATTACCGCCGAACCATTTTCTAAAAAGCAGTTGTAGTGGCCTACGTGAGAGCGGTTCACTGGAACAGTCTACCTACAATCCCAAGGCGCACGAAATGGTTTCAACCGCAGCTCAAGCCGATAGCAGTAGGTGATAATTGTAGACGATGCCGCTAAAGTAAGTGATCGACATTCATCGTGGGAAAGACGGACAGCTGCGAAGCGCTGTCGTTCGCACAGTAGATCGCCTTGTGACGCGACGAACAGTGAATCTGGGCGTAATTTAGTAATGGAGTAGTGGAGAAAACGAAAACGCTGGTAAATGTTGCGGTGCATGCTTTATTGCCGCCCCGCGCCAGTAGAAAAGCTTACCCTACGCGCCCCTGGTTTTTATTCTCTCTCAATCGAAGAACAGTTAGAATTTACTTTGTCTTTGCTTGCACTGGTGACAGAGCGGCTACAGAAAATTTGGCAAGCTGCAAAGAATCAAATAAAAATATGTGAGAAATTTAATTTAACATTGAAATAAAGTTTTCAGCCAACCGATCTAACCGATCGATTTGCCCACAAATTGTGCAACTGAATATAGCGCAATACAACACAAAACCGGCGTTTAATTGTTTGGTTGAACATTATCTACAATATTTTGAATACCTTTTTGTTCATTATTTAATTTTTGAAGCTCCGGCTTCAGACTTCGTTCTGCTTGCAAGGCCTTTAGTTCTTTCGCAAACACATCACTCTGAATGGGAGAGATTATATGATTAAAAGCCAATTTAAATTCTTTTACTGAAATGCTTTTACGAGGATAGTCTACCAATGATCTGCTCAACTATGCTCTATTATTTAGTGCTAGTGGTACATTTCAATACAAGGGTGTTTCGCAGTTGATGACGTCGAACAGCCAAAGGAGAAAGTTTCAGCAGTTCCAGCTCTTGGCGATAGAAGCGCGGGACAATGTGCACCCCTAACGCTTTGCGGTGTGACCCAACTCCGATTATAACAGCTAAATTGAAGGCGAACGGAATATTTTATTACATGTTGCACTCCACTACGGTGGAATGAGACTTTACTAAGTATCCCTTTTTGTTAATTACAGGGATCACACATGAATGCAGGTTCGTTTGACGGAGGGACTACGGAACGCGACCACACTGGTAAGTTAAATAAAATCAATTGTCCCAGCGCTACTAATCCTAGTATATCATAGAGTCTGGTCATGACCGATATTATTTTTCGCCCAAAGACCCCGAAAACAATTTTTTCATTTTATCTGCAAAAAAATCAGAATCTCACCTGAATCAGGCACATTTGCCAAATTTCGATGGTAATTGTACGGAAAGTTGACTATATTTTACAACTCTACCCGATGAGGGACGTCCGCCATGATGTACGGCACAGTCCGCCCTTATCAGCGAATATAAGGTACAAACGCCTTATGAAAAATTAGCACGATGGTTATACCACAATTCTTTTGAATTAAACCTTCGTAAGTTTATTGAAGATTTAGAACATAATTAATTCTTTACAAGATATATATTTGGCGCAGTCGGTAGGATCGGTAAAAGTGAACTTGTTATTCTATCTACTTTAGTTTTATGTATTCATTCATTGAATAAAGTCCCCGCTTTTAACTCAACATAAACAATATCTTTTTTTTCCTCTTTGGAAAGACCATATATTTAATTGGCGCAGTCGGTAGGATCGATAAACGTGAACTTGTTATTCTATCCGTGTGACACATAGAATTATTAACCGTGCGTTACATAGAATTAGTGAATAATCAATATAAAACTCGATCCGACATCAAGAACTAACGGGAACGCTCAACAGTGAAAAATATTTACGTCAACTGTGCGCGGAAATATCAACGGTGTGTTGCAACCATAAAACTCCAATTGTGAAACAAAACGCCAACTTCTGTGCGAACAAATAAAACACCACTAAAAACAAAAATGGCCGTAGAACCCACCTCAATCAAGCACTGTCTTCGTTAAGACAGGTGGCAAACTATGATGGAGCACATCATTCATAAGGAGGATAGATTTCATCATGCACCTATATCCAACCCATGACATAAGGCAACATAACATATTGTTCAGCGCAATCGAGATGCTGCTCACTGGAGAAGCACAACGACTTTCGCAAATTGGACAAGCCAACACCTGGCCGGAACTAAGAACATTCCTCAATGAATCGAAGACGCAGCCACAGTTAGTAAGCTGAAACAAGTAGCTCAAAGAGAAGGGGTTATACGAGGATAGTGTTGAGTTTGGCGCTAAGGTTCGATGTTTTAGCGGGCCCACAAGAAAACACTCCACTTTTCACGTGATACTTCATTTATTTCTTCCACCTGTATTTCTTATGCTAATGGGTGTGTCTATGGTGTGTGTGCCGTATGCGAGTCGTTATTATGCCGCTATGGTTGTAAGCGAGCCGATTTGTAAGCGAGCCGTTTGTAAGCGAGCCGCTATAAATTAATCGCCCTTACTCGCGGTTGTAACCAAACTGTTCTGTCCGCCGCTTAGTAACAAGCATAGAACCTAACATGTAAGCTTAAAGCGCAAGATGCAACGGTTAATTTCCCAGCACGTAGGCTGGCGCTTAAGAATAAGTATGAAAATGAAAGAGAATGAGTGATATGGGTTAACCCATTGGTGGCTGCGTCGGGTCTGCTGGGCAGTTAGCGAATTTCGGCGGCAACATTCCCCCCCCAGTAAAGCTGCTCTCTTCAGGGGGTTGCTTTGCTCCAAAACAGCCGACGTCTAATACAGCTACTTTAGCCACGGGCCGTTGAAGAGTCCCGTTGGCAGTTCTGATGATCACTCGACGCACCTGGTTGTCTTTGGCCAGGATTGTTTGCTCGACTATACCTTTTGGCCATCTATTTCGGGGCAGAGTCTCGTCCAATATTACAACGACGTCTCCAGCTGCTATTGGTGGTCTCTTCGTAAACCATTTTCCTCGCCTGGCTAAATCTGGAACGTATTCGCTTACCCATCGTCGCCAGAATTGATCGGCGAATTCTTGTACAGCTTGCCACATGTGCTGTACGGTATGTGTGGTTTCGAAGACTGGTTTATAGCCGCTTGCTGATCCTAGTAGTAGATGGTTAGGGGTGATAGCCTCGTCGTCTTTACTGTCCAGAGAGACAAAAGTAAGCGGTCTGGAATTTAGGATGAATTCCACTTCCCAGAGTGCGCTTTGCAGGCCCTCGCTGGTGAATTTCTCGCTGGGCAGATTGCGTAGAGTACAGTCTTGACGGAACGAACAAGTCGCTCCCATGCTCCCCACATATGAGGAGCGGCTGGTGGATTAAATTTCCATTTGATGTCATCGAACGCCGGTTGCACGGCGTTGAAGTTGATCGTCTGCGCTTTGTCACAGATAATCTTTTCAGCAGCTTTGAAGTTAGTGCCATTGTCGCTGTAAATTTCTCTCGGGGTCCCGCGCCGATTGATGAAGTTTCGGATGCACATTATGCACGATGCAGTGTCCAAAGAGCACGCCAGTTCTATATGCACTGCCCGTATGGTTAGGCAGGTGAAAATAATGCCCCATCTTTTTTCGCTTTGCCGTCCTACAGCAACCAAGAAGGGCCCGAAGTAGTCGATACCGACGTAAGTGAAGGGACGTTGGTAGGCAGCCAGCCTGGCGATGGGCAAGGGAGCCATTTGCGGTGGAACAGGCATGGCGCTCTCATTTTTACAGCGTTGGCAAGACTTCCGCATGCCTTTGTATAAGACTCGTAGACGTGGTATGTAAAACATGCCTCGAATCCTGTTAATACACGTCTCATGGGATGTGTGGTGCATTTCCTGATGATACCAGTTCACTATGAGCCGAGAAATGTGGTGCCCATATGGGAGCAGTATTTGGTTTTGGCCGTTTAGGTTTTCTGCTCGCCCTCGGGTACGTAGGAGCTGGTTTTCATCTAGAAAGATATTCAAACATATGAGTTTAGAATTTGTTTTTAAAGGTTTACCTCTCGTTAAGTTGCGAATTTCTGGGTTGAATTCAGATGACTGCGCATGCCGCAGTAGGAGTGTGCGTGCCTGCTGAATCATATCGTAAGACACCTCTATAGGTGGCGATGCCTTCTTTTGTTTCGCTTTCAGTTTCTCAATGTAGAGAATAAAGCGCATTAAAGCTCGATATAGCCTGCGCCAGTCGGAAAAATATTCCGCGTTAAGTTTTAGCTCCATCGGCGAATTGTCGATGAAGAGTATGTTATGCCTGACTTCAGCATTGTTTGGTGGCCCCAAATGGCCACGCTTCTCCAGACTTCTTGCAGTAGGATTTTCAGCTCTATTGTAAAGCATGAGATGAAGCCGAGTGGGTCGTACATTGACATAAGTACTTGCAAGAGCTCGCGTTTGGTTGGTGTTTTGTCGCTGTCTAAAACGTTGCGCTTCAGCCTGGCGAACTTGCAGATGAATGTGAATACGTCGGAGTGCGGCATCTAATATAAGCCGAGTACCTTTTCTGTTGCGGTAATTTCGACAGCTTCGGGGAGTAGCGAATCGCTCTTTAGTATTCGTAGGACCTCCTTTGAGTTCGAAGACCAATTGCGTATGTGGAAACCACCTGCTGCATGGATGTCTCTGACTTGAGTTGCGATGTTTCCGACTTCCACGTAGTTGTCGCCGCTGTATATAAAATCATCCACGTAGTGGTAGTCCTTCATGGCTTGTGCTGCTTGAGGGTACTGTTGGCAGAATCGATCTGCATTTTTGTCACGAATAAAGTGTGCAATGCAGGGTGCGCAATTGATTCCGAAAGTAAGCGCTTCCATAACATAGACGTTAGGCTCTTGCCTCTCGGATTTGCTGTCGAACCACAGAAACCTTTGCGCATGGGTGTCTGCTGGTCTCACTCGAATCTGGTGGAACATCTCGGCGATATCGCCACAGATCGCCACAGATCGCCACTCGTCCCACTCGGAATGAGAGTAAGAGGTCAAACAGGGAGTTTAGGAGATCTGGACCACTCCAGATGTAGTCATTCAGGGCCTTGCCGCCGGATTGGGCGCTGCGTCCCATACAAGCCGAACCTTCTCTGGTTTATTTGGATTTTTAGTTATGAAGGTTGGTAGATACCATGTCCGTCTGTTTGGTGCAGCTATTTCCTCCGGCGTCAGCATGCGAGCATAGCCCTTTTCGACGAGGTTTTCGATTTGCTTGGTGATTTGCTCCTTCAACTGTGGTTGTCGGGAAAATTGCTTTTGTAGGCATTTAAGCCGTTTTAGTGCGTTTGCGTAGCTATCAGGTAATAAAACTTCAGGGTCTTTCCACATTAGACCGACCTCGTACCTGCCGTTCTTCAAGGCGGTAGTAGATTCAAGTCTGGTTTGAGCTTGAGTTTCTTCTGGTGATGATAGCGGTTTTGCTGTGGTAGCGTCTAATGAGAACGCTTGTTTGATGATCTTATGCAGCTTGGCGTCTGCGTCTCGGCATCCACACATTAGCTCTAGTGGCCCTTGATGGCGTGGAGCTTTGTAGTGCCCATCCCAGTCGCGTCTTTGACGCTATTGGTTGGTGCCATGCCCCCTCTTTGATTTTAAGGGGTACGGCGAGGTTCCAGTCATTTGTGCCGATTAGGATGCTTGGGCGTGCGTTGGTGTATGATGCTATCGGTAGTCCCGCTAGGTGGGGAACTCTTTGGCGTGAGCCCTTATGTCGATAGACTGTACAGGTAGATCCAGGGTATCTACACTGTGAACCTCTTCCAAGTAGAATTGATTGCCAATATGTGGATTGGCAACCGTAAGCGTGACACGTTCCGATGCATTTTCTTCGCGTGTTGTATCGTTGGTCCATTTTAGGCACAGTGGATCTGAAACGCCTTTTAAGCCGAGTTGCTTAAAGACCTTGTTGTCGATGAGCGTTAGTGCCGATCCCTCATCTAGAAATGCAAAAGTGTTAGTGACTTTCGTTTTATTGATGATTTGTATTGGAATGACACGGAAATATGTTGAGCCAGACTCTCTGGATCGTTGGGTGTGCTTGCCCTCCGGCGTATGCACGTTGGTGATCATAGCTGGTCTGTTTGGGCTGCTGGATTTCGCAGCCTCTGGCATCGGCTGCATCTCATGGATCAATGGGTGATGTTTGCTTCGGCAGCCTCGTATGCCGCAAACCTTTTCACGTTGGCACTTTTGGTGATGACGGTTTAGGCATTGTTGGCAGAGCTTGTGATTTTTCAGAAAAGACATCTTTCGTTGATGTGGCGTGGCTTTGAACGATGGGCAGCTGTGTATTTTGTGCCCAGGTTCGTTACATACGACGCACGTAATTTCCTTGACCTGCTCTTTAGGTGCCTCTGTGTGATGATTTAGGCTTCCGCTCTTCTTATGGTAAAGCGGCGATGTTACCTGGCTTGCTGCTTCAGCTATGTCGTAGATCCATTTGCTAAAAGATTCCATTGATGGTACCTTAGTGTCTTTGGGAAACATTGCCCACTGCAGCTTCAATTGTGTGGGGAGTTTCTCTAGTAGCTCTTGTACGAGCATTGGGTTTTGCATGTAACCTGTGAGTCCACATGCTTCCATCGTTGAGTAGATGTTTCGTACACACAGTGCGTATTCGATAAGTGGTTCAAGCTTATCTTTTATTGCGGGTAGTTGCCGCGTTTTTTCCAGTAAGTTGTGCAAAATATGCTCTGGCCGACCGAAACACATACGTAATGTTTGTATGATTTCAGGGACCATTGCTGGTAACAGGAGTTTGGATTGAACTAACTCACGTGCTTTTCCCTTCAGGCTAGCTTGCAGCCGCATAAGATTTTCTGCTTTCGTATACCCAGCGATTTCCATACTTGTCTGAAAACTACTGTAGAATAGAGGCCAGTTCTGAGGATTGCCATCAAATGTTGGAAGCTCTTTCGGTATCGCTTGACGGGCTGCAAGTTGTGCCGCGCTTGGTATGGCTGTGTTTAGGTCTATGTCCATTCGCACTTTACTTTCTGGATAGTACGATGCAGCCCTGGTTTGAGTATTTGTGAAATTCCAGGGAGCCATCGGCGTAGCACTTAGGTGCGGTTGTTTGCGTGTCGTAGCACGCGTGTTGTTTGAGGTTAGGAACGGCAGCTGCGGTGCCTCGTGATCGTAATGCCACGTGTCACGTACAGCTGAGTGTGTGACCATCGCTTTTTGTTTGGCAGAAGTAAAAATAGGAACAGCCGTCCTAGCTGTGTCCGGGAATATTTTTGGCGGGCATAGTCCAAAGTCCCGATCCGGTTCTGGTAGCGGCGCCGTTGGTTTTGCTGTGACGAAGTAGCCTGAGGTTCGCCTGCTCGTGTGGTATTTCCGAGGTTCTGCAGGGCGTTGCTCAATATGGTTGTGATGACTTCCGATGACACGTTGACGCAGTCGCAGTTCCAGCTGTTCTCAGATTTCTCGTCTATTACTCCAACGCAGTCGAAATGATACCAGGAACAGCATCGATTGCATTGCACCATGCGGTCATTGTCTTCCTGCATGCATTTCTTGCAATGATATATTCCACTTGATAAGTCTTTGTTGCCATGGTTTACCAATGAGTTTATACTTTTAAGCGATGTTGATTAGTTATGTGCCCTATGTAGGTCGTAAACGGTTGACCGTTGAGGTTATGTATCACAATTTAGTGATTGGTTATGCAATCATCGAGGTTAACCTCTATATGATTGGCGTGTAGAACCGTGGGTTGACCCGTCGAGTTGAGTTAAATAATTAACTTTTCCGTTTCATTTAGTGGTTTACCACTGTAAGATTAATTTATGGAATTAATCTGTAGAATTAATTTTTAGAATTAATTCATTGCCTTTATGGCGTAATTTATAGAATTAATTTATAGAATTAATTCCTGGCATAATTTATAGAATTAATTTATAGAATTAATTCCTGCCATTAATTTATAGAATTGTTGAGTTTGGCGCTAAGGTTCGATGTTTTAGCGGGCCCACAAGAAAACACTCCACTTTTCACGTGATACTTCATTTATTTCTTCCACGTGTATTTCTTATGCTAATGGGGTGTGTATGGTGTGTGTGCCGTATGCGAGTCGTTATTATGCGAGCCGTTTGTAAGCGAGCCGTGTGAGAGCTGCTATGATTGTAAGCGAGCCGTTTGAGAGCTGCTATGATTGTAAGCGAGCCGTTTGTAAGCGAGCCGTTTGATTGTAAGCGAGCCGTTTGTAAGCGAGCCGCTATAAATTAATCGCCCTTACTCGCGGTTGTAACCAAACTGTTCTGTCCGCCGCTTAGTAACAAGCATAGAACCTAACATGTAAGCTTAAAGCGCAAGATGCAACGGTTAATTTCCCAGCATGTAGGCTGGCGCTTAAGAATAAGTATGAAATGAAAGAGAATGAGTGATATTGGTGGCTGCGTCGGGTCTGCTGGGCAGTTGGGAGCTGGGCGAATTTCGGCGGCAACAAAGAGTATTTGTGTATTGATGAATTAAGTTGCAGGGAATTCAGTTTCCAAATGTAAAAATATTATTGCCAAGGCTGCAAGGGTATATAAACTTCGGCATAGCCGAAGTAAGCTTCTTTAATATTTTTTCTGAAGTATCATAAGCTAAGGATATTTCTATATAGTAGGTTCTAAAGATAAAAATCGTTGGTAACGAGAAGCAAGTTATATTTCTGCGCCACAATACTTTTACAGCCTCTAGCGCTCCACCCATCAACAGACCTGCTGACTGGATTGGACAAACAGTAAGTACAGCATACCCACTTAAACTCTATTGGCAGAAATACAGGTTTTTCCGGCTGCAGCACTATGTCGCAAGTGACGGTCTGGTATCCCGTCAACAATATACTCGACCATCGTCCTCCGGCAAACACTAGCCACTAGCCAGGCTAACTTTGTCGTTAAAATAATTCAGGAACGGTTCGCCGACGCACCACTTGCGTGCTTCAAACTCTCGACGAACTATTACATTAGTCTTCTTTGATCCAAACACTTTTCCCATGGAATCGTATATGGTTTCACAGGCTGAATCAAGCACTCGGGGTTTGAGTGTATATTAAGGTGTAGTTCTTTATTCGTTATATAACACCTTCTACCTTGTAATATAATGGTAATATATGACACTTTTAGAGGCCAGCGTTTGAGTATTAGATTATAACTGGACCCAGTGAAATTATATATCTCTTTCGATAATGTATTCGTAATTTTTAACAAATCATCTTAAATAAATAAAACAGACAAAGAATGCAAAATTTTTTAGCTTATGAATAGGTGTCTGGAAGCGGTTCGGATACCTACCAGGCCATACAGTTTCCTAGATTTCAAATAAAATTGTTGTAGTGACACGTAGTGGCAACTCCCAATACCGCTAATGCAAATAAAGTGCAGAGAGGTGGGTGTATTAATTCTGTTAAAATCTTATTGAAGGAGAAGTCCCAAATTTGTAAAGACATTATTTTGATAATTAGAAATTAATTATTTACCTTTATTTTTTTTTGTAGCAGAAAAATTAGTACAATAATTCAATGGCAGTATATTATTGTTAGTTAACAATTTTCTTTTTTCAGAATTTGAGTATGCATGTAAATTCAGTATGTAACAAGATGCTTTAGCTCTATTTGGATATGTAAACCTTTCTATTTTCAACAGCGACATCAACACAACGAAAGATTTTTCCGTGTGCGAAATTTAAGGGTATCAAAAGACACATTTTCCTTTTATTCTTTTATAAATTTATTTGTTGAGATAAATTCATTCGGGTGAGCGTTAGCATTCGATACATTGTCAATGCACATATATGTACATGTAAAGACGAGATGGGCACACTGATCTCAGATTACCCCTATTTTGATAAGGCGTGTAGCAGCTGAGAGTGAGAGGCATCTAAGAGAGAGAGTCGGCAGTCGAAGGGCAGTCGTCGTCGAGAACGGGTAAGATATAAACAGGTTACGTGAGCGTTCGGCAGTTGTGAAATTAATAATTATTCTCAAAGAAATATATGTACTACACCTCAATTTAAATATTTCAGTTAATATTATGAATCGAAGCAGATGAGAGAAAGTATGCAGAAGTCGAAATAAACCTTGAGCATTTCGAAAGAGATGTACAACTTTGAGTAGCGCCTACATCAACAGTTACGCGATCGTAAAATGCACAGTGGTGAATCGTTCCACGAATATATGGTAAATATGAGAAAAATTGCTAGTGCTGGAAAAATCGAAGACGCGGCGGTTATACGGTACATAGTTGATGGGCTTAATATTAAAAGCGAGTTCAAGTTCTCAATGTACAATTGTAAATCGCTAAAAGAATTAAAAGAGCAATATGGTGTATTCGAGCATGTATTAATATTGAGAAAAACAATCGTAAAATCACGTCTATTGCAAAAGTGGAAAACATTAAAAAGAAACAATATTGTTTTAATTGCGGTTCCAGTGAGCACAAGCGTAAAGACTGTAATAGTGCGGAAAAAATAAATAATAAAAATATAATGAAAGTGGACATAATTCCACTAATTGCCGGCGAAAGTTATCAGCTGTTCGTAAAATAAATATACAAAAACGGGTCAAGTCGGTGTCGTTGAATGGAGTAAATGTTGACGGTTTGATCGATACGGGCTTCAATGTCACTATTGTAAAGAACTCTTTTCTAAAATACTTGGGTAAGATTGATTTAAAAGAAAGTTGCCTAATGCTCTGGGGCCTAGGCAAAAGCCAAACAAAATCAAAAAGCTTTTTCGAAACAGAAGTCATCGTAGATAACCTAAAGACGCAGCAAAAATTCTTGGTACTGGAGAGCAACACTATTGTTGAAGACACTAAATCGCAAGAATATGCTGACAATGCGTACAATGTTTTTGACATCTCATGAAGTTATTCATTCATTATTCGGCTCCACCGCAATACCTAAGCAAGTCGTAGCGTTGATACAGGATAGCTATCAGCCGAATGATGCAGAGAAGGTAAATTGCCCTATTGAGTTAAAAATTGTACCAGATGGCGCAATAAAACCATTTAGGCAGTCACCCAGTCGTTTGTCAGCAACAAAAGCGGCATGGTCTTGGAAGACCAGTTCCTTTAATGGATGAAGTGCTTGAGAGATTGCAGGCAGCAAGCTTTTATACGATTATGGATTTGGAAAATGGATTCTTTCATGTGCCCATAGAGGAATCTAGCAAATCATGTAAAGCGTTTGTTACTAGAGAAGGATTATACGAGTTTAATAGAGCGCGATTTGGATTTCGTAATTCTCCTGCTTTATTCATTCGTTTCGTTAACCACATATTTCAGGATCTGATTAAAAAGAATATAATGCAATTATATATGGATGATGTTATAGTATATGCTAAGTCAGCAAACGAGTGTCTAAACAAAACCAAATAGGTATTAGAAACTGCAGCAAATTAGATTTGAAAATAAAATGGGGAAAATGTAGTTTTTTGCAAAAACGCATAAGATTTCTAGGTCACGAAATTGAAGATGGAAAGATTTGGCCCGGTAAAGATAAGACGATGGCAATCAGTCGTTTCGGAATTCCCACAAACTTCAAATCGATTCAGGCATTTCTTGGTTTAACCGGATTCTTTTGAAAGTTTATTCCTCAGTATGCGCAAATAGCACGACCCCTTACCAAGTGAACCAGTGTTACACCTCTATTCTCGCGAGGCACCAACCGAGATGCACACATATGCTTCAAAAGACGGATTTGGAGCGGTACTACTTCAGCTATTTGACAACAATTTGCATCCGTTCTATTTTTGGAGTAAGAAAGCATCTGAAGCAGATTGGAAGAGCCATAGTTACATTCTTGAAGTCAAAAAAATTTCGACATTATTTGCTAGGGATCCCGGTGAAATTTGTGACAGACTGCATTGCATTTAAGCAAACTACGTCAAAGCTGGACATCCCAAGGGAAGTTGCGCAATGGATATGTATCTACAAGATTTCAATTTGAACGTGGAGCACCGGTCAGCAGTTAAGATGCAGCACGTGGACTGTTTAAGCCGTTACCCGCAGTCGTGCTTAGTAGTAAAAGATGAAATAACAGCGCGTTTACAGAAGGCACAGCAGACATATTATCGCAATTATAAAGGTACTAAAGCAGCAACTATATAAAAGCTTCAACGTGAAAGGTGGTTTGCTACTCAAAGAAGTTGAAGGTAACGAGTTATTGGTTGTACCAAAGCTAATGGAACGCGAGATAATACAACGCTCGCACGAGGTTGGACATTTTTCGACGCGCAAGACAATGCACGCTTTCCACCAACAGTACTGGATACCGCATTTGGAAAGTAAAGTATCAAGATTGATTGCAAACTGCATAAAATTTATAGTTAATAATAAACAGCTGGGTAAAAAAGAAGGATATTTGCATTTTATAACCAAAGGAGACACACCGCTACATACTTTACATTTGGATCATCTAGGACCCATGGACAGCACCAAGCAGTATAAATTCATTTTGGCAATGGTAGATGGTTTTTCGAAATTTGTATGGTTATTTCCAACGAAGTCCACAGGTCAAGAAGAAGTAATTAAAAGACTCAACGAATGGACAGACATTTTTGGATTTCCCGAGAGGATCATAAGTGACAGAGGGGTGGCCTTCACATCAAACGCTTTTAAAGAATTCCTTCGATCAAACGATGTAGAGCATGTACTGTCAAACGAGATATATTACAGGAGGAACAAGTAGATCAGTTCAACGACGAGCGTCAAAAGCTACGATAAGAGGCTAAGATTTATATAGAGAAGGCGCAGGCGACTTACAAGAGGAATTATGATAAGAACAGGAAAAGCGAAGCTATCTACCAAGTTGGCGGTATGGTAGCTATAAAGAGAACGCAGTTTGTAGCGGGCCGTAAATTGGAAAGTCAATTTTAGTGATCAAAGCTAAGCGCAACGGCCGGTACGATGTAAAGATAGCGACCAATTGTGAAGAGAACGACTGAGAACGACGAGTTGCTGTCTTCTGAGTCAGAAGACGATTATCAGGAGGGCCGAGATAAATTCATTCGGGTGAGCGTTAGCATTCGATACATTGTCAATGCACATATATGTACATGTAAAGACGAGATGGGCACACTGATCTCAGATTGCCCCTATTTTGATGAGGCGTATAGCAGCTGAGAGTGAGAGGTATCTAAGAGAGAGAGTCGGGATTCGAAGGGCAGTCGGCACGTCGTCGAGAACGGGCAAGATATAAACAGGTTACGAGAGCGTTCGGCAGTTGTGAAATTAATTATTATTCTCAAAGAAATATACGTACTACACCTCAATTTAAACATTTCTGTTAATATTATGTACAAATATAATGTTAACCTCACACATACATGTAAGGTACAATGGAGAGTTACAGAGCTTTAACAGCAGAACAACAGACAGTGCAGCAGAATAGCAGAGCAGAGCAGAGTAGAGAGACTGAGTTGAAGTTGCAGAGTCGACGAAGCAGGACAGGGAGAGAAAACAAGAAACCGAAGCAGCAGTAACGACGAGTAAACGAATCACGGTAGTTTGCGGTGGCTAATGAACCAACAAGAACTAAGCGGTCGATTAGCTTCCGGATTATCAAGTTATGTATCAATATACATATGTATTTTAATATTCATTTTTATTTATTTGTTGCAACCGTATTTTGGTTTCTAAGATTAAGACTTGTTTTTATATTTGTTAAGATTAAGATTAAAATTTGTTTTTATATTTGTTGCGTATTCTTTGTGGCAGAGACCGGAAAGGAAAAAGGTGATTGACAGCTCAGTAGCTAAACCCAAAAACATCCACCAACCAACATCACCTTGCCAAACACATCGATACCTATCGCCAAGCAAATACAAGAACCATAAGCATTGGCCGGCTCATGTCAGTTGCATCCGCTATACCCTCTTGTCCATGTTAACTTAGGTATCAACGCACTGAGTTTATGACTGGGAATTCAGCGGATAACGATAAGTAGAAGTAGAAGTTGCTTGTGCCACAGGAACTCCGTGATATTAGAGCAGCCTACGAACTTCCCAACTCAGCCCATTGTGGCATAGCAAAATGTTAACATTTCTGGCCATCTTTCGCACAAAATAGGGAAATATTGGAATTTTTATCATTCTAGATCACTTCAGTAAATTTACATTCTTAAAACCTGTACAGAAATATAACTCGAATGTAACAATATCTATATTAAGGGATGATATTTTAGCTGCTTTGGAGTGCCACATTATATAGTCAGTGATACTTGCACGCAGTTTGAAAGCCAGGAGTTCACAATTTTTAGGGATTAAGGTGAACAGCACGTATTTTCCGCTGCGTACTTTCCTCAGCCCAATGCGTAAACCGATCAATTAATGCGGCCTTACGGTCATATCTCCGTTCAGATTAATGTCACTGGGATAATTTTCTGAGCAGTATAAAAAACAGTGCCTTACGAGATCATATTCACCAATTAATTGGAATTTCACCTTGTGTGGCGGTGTTTAATGAAAATTAGACAAAGCTTATGCTACAAATCAATGGACATATAATTTGAGGAGTAAAACACGTAATTTCGAAGTGGGCCAAACAGTCACTAAGCGTAACTTCAAACTGATGTGAAATTAAGAATTGCTGGAATTGTTACTTTACATTTACTGAATAGGGATTCCGGGAGAAGGAAAAACTAACCCAATCTTCATTCGTTGAATTCAAAATATGAACTGATTTTATTTACTAAAGTGTTGTGTGTACATTAACTCTTAAACACTAGGAGGCGACAATTGTTCTTAAATATACTTATTCTAATGACCCACGTTTTTCGGGGGTTGAAAATTGTTTATATTTCATGCTCAGCGTTGGCCACTTGATACCGCGCCGCTGTTGTAATCTTAAGTGTTTTCCACAGAGTGTGGATGCATGTTTTGTTAGGTTTTAAGCAATAATTGTCATATGAATCTTTGACTTTTTTTGTGTTATATTTTTGTTTCGTTTTGTATATTTCTTGGTGCATCTGAATTGGTGAAGCCATTTCAAATAAAACCGTTGTTTAATCTTAAACATTCTGCGAGGGGCCGCCAAATGGGGCGATTGGGATTCTTTTATTTTTATTAAGTTGTCTTAAAAATATTATTATTAGTAAGATGACTAACATTAAAGAAGCATGACCAGTTACATGATGGAAATTTAAGCCTAGTAATTCAATATGTTCCTTTAACGATTGTAACTGACTTCCTATTCTTTCTAATTCTGCCGAATGATTTACTATGTTTGCTTCTACTGGATTCCATGCTATATTTGCTATGTAATATCGCCTACGTGCGTTGTTTTAAAAGCTATGTACGACTCTGACTGAACGCTATGATTAGCTACTAGCATTTTATCTTTTGCCCTAGCTGTGCTGCCTGATCTGAGACTCAAAATTCCTGCTGCTATGTCTGCTGCTATCTAATTCTTCCCAGTAAGATCTTGTCTGAACAATCGTTGTGTTTAAGCTGTTAGATTTTGTATTCTGTTTAAAAGGTGTAAGCTCACAAGCATTATGATTGGCACCACTCCATGACAACTTCCTTCACATGTTCTCCTGTTCGACTGCCAGTTCCGACATCTTTGCATAGCTGATTCAGACATTAAATGATACGCGTCTACTTCAAAATTATATATTAAGTACTGACTATCTATAGGAACTATTACCATTTGATTATTATTCAATCGTACAGGCACTGGAATAACTTTATAAAGTAAAGACGGATGTCTACCAAACAGTGGTATTTTTGCATTTATAATTATTTTTCTGTCTATAAAAATATTCTTGAACAGAGTAACTGTTCTTTTACCTGGTAGTACTAATGCTTCGGACAACTTGTCCTTCATTTATGTTATTTCCAATTTCATTTGGCTTGGTTTTAAAATATTAGGGTTCAACCTACCATGGTTGATGTCTATTAAAAGATTTATAATTCCTGTCTGAATTTTTTTACATTCATCAACCACGGAACTTAATTGCCTTACAAACATGAAGAACTGTATGGATTTTTTATTCAGTGATTCTGTCATATTTTCGATTCGGTTGTTCTTGTTATGAAAATTATCATTTATTTCATCTATAGTTGTCTTAAGAATGTTTGCCGTGGAGTCTACTATCGATGTCTGCTCTTCTACTGTGTTTCAAGTTTTTCTGATTTGTCAGTAAACTTCTCATGTTATCTTCTATCTGTACTCTGTCATACACATCCATGATGCCAAATAATATATGGTACAGTGAACCCATGAATTCAAACGGTGCTCGTTTGCTTCTTGGCTTATTTTGACTCATGATCAATCTATTATTTTCTTCGATTTCCGTAATTCGTTTTACCGTGCTGTTTACTACAAAATGGCACTGAACTTTGAAATTATTTTACTTTTTGAAATAAATCCCTCATTTTGAAAATCAGCCTTTCACCTTTTGACCCTTCCTGCAATTTGACTTTTACGACTCTTACGTTATCGTCCCTGCCTTTGTGAATTTCCTCAATCTTGCCCAGAGGCCACCTGGCTGGGTTACAATTTTCATCTTTAATCAGTCCGACCTGTCAATACTCGAAATTTTCTGTGGTTCGTCGCCACTTATACCTTTGCTGGAGAGTATATAGATATTCGTCTTTCCATTTCAACCAGACATCTTTTTTCATTTTCTGAATTAATTTCCATCTGTCTAAATTTCCAATTTTTTCCTTTGATATGGACTCAGCTGCTTCTAATGTTGGTCTTCCAATCAAGAAATGACCAGGGGTTAACACCCGTCGTATACAACGGCCGTGAGTTTAGAACGGCTTCTATCTGACACAATAAAGTTGCCAGTTCCTGATGTGAGGTTACTATCTCATATTACTCTTTTTAAATGATACTTGACCGTCTTTACTCCAGCTTCCCAAATACCTCCAAAGTGAGGTCCTGCCGGGGGGCTAAAAGCTTATCTGTTCTCGTTCTAGTACAGGAGCAATTTGAACATTATCTTGAACTGCTTTTTTGAACTCTTCATCGAGTCTCCTAGGGCTTCCACAAAACTCGTCCCATTATCGGAGTTTATGTTAGCGCACTTACCCCGTCTTGCAACAAATTTTCGAAATGCTGCTAGGAAGGCATCAGTTGTCAAGTCACTAACAACTTCTAAATGAATTGCCTTAGTTGACAAGCACACAAATACTGCTATGTACTTTTTTTGAGCATCTTATATGATATCGACCGGCAAAATCAATCACCGTGTTATGAAATGGAGATGACATGGGGGGGGTAGGTTAGCCCTAACTTGCTCCGCAGTTACTTGGCGGTATCTGGCACAAGCAACGCATTCTCTCAGTTATTTTGTTAAGGACGTTTCTTAAACCGAATATCCAAAATTTCCTTTGAATTTGGCTCATAAGGTTAATTCCTCTGTGTAAGGTTTCTTTATGAGCATCTTTAATCAACAGCATTGTTAATGCGATTTATCTAAAATCACAGGATGTTTAGTTTCAAAACATTGGTTTTTTGCAATCTTCCCCCCACGCGTAATATTTCCATCCTCATCCCAAAATGAAGACAAGATATCTCTGCTAAATTGATATACTTGTTTGGTGTTTAATTATAAAATTTTTACCATTCTTAAGCTCATTGCCAACAAATCTTAATACATATATTTCTTTGATTTTTAGGATATCCTTTATGCGACGCCTTACGAATTTTTTCTTACTAGCACCGTTTTTTAACATTGTTGCCCTCTGTAGATCGCCCTATAAATTTCGGACAGGATTTATTTGAGTTAGGGACAACTTAAGCAGACCATCTATGGAACAATGTGACGAGGAGGCCAACAGTAATAAAGAATCGTATGAAAGGGCGCAGGCAATCTCAGGTAAATTTAAATCTCAAATTATAAAATCAAGTTGAATAGCTTCCAAATGGTGAATGTATAGTGGAATATACGAAGAAGTAATTTATCAAAACACCACCACCACCAGTCGGATCAAGTCTATATATTAAATATTTTGATGGGAAAATTAAAGCATCGGCAATAACAGGCTTCAGCTTGAGCCAAGTTTCAGTAAAGGCAAGAATATGAAAATCATAGAGTCTATAGAGTTTAGACTTAAGTGCCCCCGTTCGTTCTGATAGGCCAGAGTTAGGGACGAATTTAGTTTTTAGACTCGCCAACAGATGCAGACGAGCCGGAAGGAACATTATTCACAGAGGCAGGTTAATCGGAGGCAGATTCTTCTTTTTTATTGTATACTCTTTTTTACAAAGGAGTTCCGGCCATATTTGGACAAAAAGATCTTGGGAGGCACTTATTTTGAAGGACGTTATGTCCCGAGTATATGAAAATTGGAAATTTTCCACAGATTGTTAGGGCTTAAACTTGGACGTAGCCTTAAACCTGAATGTAGCCTCGAAACAAAAGTTTGCTTTTTGGGTGGAACTACAACAAAGGAACTAGAAGTGCCAGGCACATTAGCTGCAACAGCAGATGCAGTAGCAGCTGAAGCAACCAACACTTTACTAGCTCCTCTTGTAACTGCTTAATTTGCAATATTCCTGGAAACGGATGTTTGCCCGGACGGTTCGGAAACTACAACAGATATCGTGCTGAAAGGTAGGCCTGAACCTGGCCCTCTTTCGCGTCGGAGATTCAATCAAAAGTTTAGAACGTTAACATCAGTTTTGACCTATACGACGATGTTATGGAAGGTACCGATGCTGTCGAAATACAGACCACAACATTGAGTAAATAGGGATTCCGGGAGAAGGAAAATAACCCAATCTTCATTGAATTCAAATTATGAACTGATTTTATTTACAAAAGTGTTGTGTATATAACTGGCTCTAGGCGACAATTGTTCTTAAATATACTTATTCTAATGACCCACGTTTTCGGGGGTTAAAAATTGTTTATATTTCATGCTCAGCGTTGGCTACTTGATACCGCGCCGCTGTTATAATCTTAAGTGTTTTCCACAGAGTGTGGATGTGTTTTGTTTAGTTTTAAGCAATAATTGTCATATGAATCTTTTTGAAACGTCAGGTTCATGAATTAAAATTTTATTAGACGTGCTGCTGAAAGCAAATATAGTACAAGGAATTTAACATAAAATATTGTACGCTCGCATTTTCGCCACGTTATGTGAACACACGAACGATTTTTGCAATCAGTAAATAAGCCATTGACGACAACCATGCCTGAATTAGAATTTTCGGCTACGAATATTTAATTAGAAACCGAACCGGATATAGACCCTGAGGTAGCTATTAGCTAATAGCTATACTTGTCGGAAAATTGCGGGGAAAATTTACATAGATATCACGATTACGATGTAGAGCGGAAGGTATTTTGCTCTTTTTAAGAACATTTTTTAGAGAGCAAGGCGGTTTTAGCTTCGATGATAGACGATTCCATTCCGCAGCCGCACGCATACATAAACTTCTTTGGAAGAGAATTAAGGGGTTTTACGGAAGCTGAAGCGTCAATTAGTTGTATAGGGGAAATGTTAGCTGCATAGCTCCCATAGGATCCATCAATGGAAAGCAGGTACTTTTTTAGCTCTATAAAAAGACACCGGCTTAATCCTCATTATTTTCTTAGACTTCGAGCTTTTCGTTATAATATGATTAAGAATGCATTTGGATTTCGTTATAGGATATGGATATATCTGACTAGAGTTGTACTTAGCTAATATGTACGTAGTCGATAATAAGTTGTCAAATAAATTTGAAATAGATTGTTCAGAAAAGCCGGTGATTTTTGCGTCACCACAGGAGACACTAGGGGTACACAGGACTTGGCTTAAGTGTCAGCACTGATCGGGAGTCAGCTGTTCTGCCGATGTTTAGCATTTAGAATTAAAATCAATAAAATTCGATTTAGCAACCAAGTAACGAGAAAGATCCGATAATTGATCCGTGACTTAATACTTTTTGTAATACCTAGACTTAAAATTCTTCAGTTTTGACAGCCCCCGCGTAAACAAACTATTGTGATTTTTGCGTCAACACCGGAGTCACTAGGGGTATACAGTCATAACAGATTGAGACAACTGTAGCATGTTCCGTAATATCAAGTGATCACTGTACTCAATGAAACACATTAATATTATAAACATTGATTTGGTCTAGCAGTGGACTGTACCTTAAAATTAAGTTGGATAATTTCGCTTTGTACTTCTTTGCTACTGAATCAGTTGACTGCCAATTTATTACTAAGCCAAAAGAGAAAAAGCGCTGTCACAGCAGCGCACAAATATGTGTGTGTGTACAATGGTTATATATGTGTCGATTCTTATAGCTACATCTGACTTATCGATAAACGCAATCCGTTCATGAACAAACATATTGTATGAATATATGTATACAATATTTATATATACAACATTTAAGTACCATGCCTCTGAAGTAGCATGACCAAGCATGAGTGCATGGTGCTGGACATTGCTCAGGCGGCAGAAATAACACGCGCCACCATGCTGGCCCAATAAGCAATATGATACAACCTCACTATTCCGCTGCGGCGGCTTTCATATATATATATTAGAGAGCTGCATGAATGATAGAAAAATCAATTCGAGTTAACAACATTCAAAACCAAATAAATGAATTGAATGACTTTGAAAATCGACTTCAACTAAATGAGTGTGCGACGTAAAAATCAGTCGCACAATATCAAACGAAACAAAACGAATTGAATGAGTTAGAAAGTGAGTCAATGAGTTGCTATGATTCGAATGCATTCGAATTCCAATTCTGATTTTAGTATTTAGTATTTATTTGTATTGTATATTTTTTAACTATATGTGATTACTGTACTACAAAACTAGAGTGGTTAGTGGATCAGTGGGGACCTACTCAGACTACAATACTGTTGTTATCGGGTTCAAACCCCCTACAGAGATAGAGAAGAATTTTTTTTTTCCAAATAGTGAAGTATATTAAAAAGTAGATCCATTGTGTATATGATGGATTAAAGAATATCATTTTTTTTTTTATAATATATTAGAAAGCCTTATTTATGTTTTCACGGTTCGTGGCAACTAGGAATCTAATTTAGAAAAAATAGATTTTACAAAATTTGTCCCAAATTGTCAAATCCAAAACTGTGTCCTTAAGTTTTTGGTATATAGCATATTTTAATTTTAATAGCCCCCATTTCGCCATTATTTTCCAACCATTTTTGATAAAATAATTAGTTTTTGTTGCTTTTAAACTAGAGAGCTGCATGAATGATAGAAAAATCAATTCGAGTTAACAACATTCAAAACCAAATAAATGAATTGAATGACTTTGAAAATCGACTTCAACTAAATGAGTGTGCGACGTAAAAATCAGTCGCACAACATTCAAACGAAACAAAACGAATTGAATGAGTTAGAAAGTGAGTCAATGAGTTGCTATGATTCGAATGCATTCGAATTCCAATTCTGATTTTAGTATTTAGTATTTATTTGTATTGTATATTTTTTAATCTAATGATTCGAGTGCCTTAGTACAATTCGATGTTTTGACACTCAATTCATTGCCTTTCATTAAACAGAGTTACGTATTTTGCGAGATATGACAAGTACAAACTCACACTCATTCATTTCATTGTGTAGTTGTCACTCATTTATTTGAATTCAATTCGAATGGATTCATTTGACTTTGACTTTGCTTCCATTCATGCAGCCCTCTAATATATATATACTCTTATGTGAACATTCATACATTCCTACATTTATACATTAGCAGACCGCCCCTCTGCCGGCGTAACTGGTAACGCAGCTACGCGGTGTTAGCTGTACTTAACCATTGTTAGAAATGAAAACACTGAAGATAAACTGTTCTCATTTTTGTGGAAAATTTCTTACTGGAGCCAAAAGAGCCCAGATTTGAAGACATATACCAAATGACTCAGAGTTAGAGTCGTTGAACTCTACATGGCCATGCATGGCGACCGTGACATAGTTGACACATAAAAAACGAGTAAACACACATGCTCTGGATTGGAGAAACAAGAAATCTGAGTGAGTAGAGGCTATGCGCAATGCCAAAACGTACCGAAGTTAACCGCTAAAATAAAAAAAAAATTTATGACAATTGCTTCAAAAGTAACGAAGTTATTGACCAAAGTCACAGTGTTCAAACGATCGGTCATATGGCAGCTATATGATATAGTCAGCCGATCTTGATCAAATTTGGCACAGTCGTTTGTTAGTGTAATAAATTCATGAATATTTAATTTCACGACAATAGTTCAGAAAATAACGAAGGTTTTGAGAAAAGTCATTTTTCGTGACTTTAATGTTTGTATGGCAGCTATATGATCCGATCCGATCAACTGGCCAGTGATGTTATTGTTTACCCATTTGTTAGCCACTGGGTTCGAGGTCGATCCTTCGTCAGGACGGCCGAGTTGTAAGATGTCATTTATTTATGTTCTGTTCGATTAATTTTAGCTATCTACACATATATCGCGGTCAGTATTTACGTCTCGATTGTTAGTATTTAAGTATCGGTTGTTAGTATTAAGTCGCCTATGGAAAATATCGGTATCGGCCTGGTGCCGCACTGAATGTTTTCTCCCTCTTCTTCCGGCAACGACCAAACGAGACAGACGCACTAGCTACGCTGCTCCCAATTAATCTCTTGCCATCGCTAAATATACTTATCTTTTTTAGAAAATAAATACCCTTTTATACAATGTAATAATTAATAATAAATGTATAAAGAAATAATGTTGAATAAAACTGTACGATTGATTGTTAGTAAAAACGGCCTAGAAATTCGGGAGGAAAAAGTGCGATTGCATTAACGTGTCCCACATATACATACATATTTATATGGTCGGAAATGCATCCTCCTATGCGTTGCACACTTCTGACCAAAATTAATATACCCTTTTGCAAGGGTATAAAATCACTACCAATGATGGTATGATCGAGGTGATGAGGGGAGAAACTGCAGAGGTAATGACGAGAGAGAAAAAACATACAGAAAAAATAAAATGCACGAAAAAAAACTAATTAATTTGGCAAATCATGCAAACTAGACCAGCGAAAGCGTAAACGTACTAAACACAATTCAAAATTAAGAGAAATAATAAATATTGATAAAAACTTTGGTCAGAAGTGTGCAACCCAAAAAGAAGCATTTCCGACTATATAAAGTATATATATTCTTGATCAGCACGACGAGATGAGTTCAAATAGCCATGTCCGTCCGTCCGTCCATCTGTCCGTCCGTCTGGATCAACGCAAACTCCTCCTAGACTGTAAGAGCTACAGAGCTGAAATTTCGCATGTAGGCTTGTATATACTGCAGGCGTTGTATATCTCGGATTCAGCTGAATCGGACCACTATATCATATAGCTCCCATACAAACGGCATAGTCGAGCTTTTCGTTATAATAGGATTAAGAATGCAGTTGGATTTCGTTATAGGATATGGATATATCTGACTAGAGTTGTACTAAGCTGATATGTACGTAGTCGATAATAAGTTGTCAAATAAATTTGAAATAGATTGTTCAGAAAAGCCGGAAACATTACTAAAAACTTAAAACGATGGAAGGGAGATACAATTTCGCTTTGAGTTAACCGAAACTATAGAACTCTTTAGGATTTTTGGAAAATTGCATCTTGCAACGTTGTAAGTAATTATTATAGCATTTATAATTAGAAACAATAAAATTCGATTCAGCAAACAAGAAACGAGAAAAATCCGATGATAGACCGTGGCTTTATACTTTTGTAATACCTAGACTTAAGATTCTTCAGTTTTGACAGCCCACGCGTAAGCCATGGTGATTTTTGCGTCACCACAGGAGACACTAGGGGTACACAGGACTTGGCTTAAGTGTCAGCACTGATCGGGAGTCAGCTGTTCTGCCGTTGTTTAGCATTTAGAATTAAAATCAATAAAATTCGATTTAGCAACCAAGTAACGAGAAAGATCCGATGATTGATCCGTGACTTAATACTTTTTGTAATACCTAGACTTAAAATTCTTCAGTTTTGATAGTCCCTGCGTAAACCAACCATGGTGATTTTTGCGTCAACACCGGAGTCACTAGGGGTATACAGTCATAAAAGATTGACACAACCGTAGCATGTTCCGTAATATCAAGTGATCACTGTACTCAATGAAACACATTAATATTATAAACATTGATTTGGTCTAGCAGTGGACTGTACCTTAAAATTAAGTTGGATAATTTCGCTTTGTACTTCTTTGCTACTGAATCAGTTGACTGCCAATTTATTACTAAGCCAAAAGAGAAAAGCGCTGTCGCAGCAGCGCACAAATGTGTGTGTGTACAATGGTTATATATGTGTCGATTCTTATAGCTACATCTGACTTATCGATAAACGCAATCCGTTCATGAACATCCCGGCCCGCCCTGAAACACAGTTTCTGAACGGGGCAATACCGCAACCTTTGTGATTGGCCGAGTTAATTCTCCCGAAGAGGTCTTGAGTCTGACCGCTCCAACCAATTGGTCCTTGCCTGGGTAGGCTTCGAGAACCAGCGCCAGATGCCAGTGAGCTGGTGGGTTGTTCGATTCCTTTACAAGCACCACATCTCCGACTGCTATATTTGGTGTTGTAGTGGTCCACTTTGGACGCTGTTGCAATGTGGTAAGATACTCCTGGTGCCATTGCTTCCATCATAGATTGGATACTTTGCCAGTACCCAAGTCGGCCCACGGGGATGTGGCCTAAGTCTGCCTCTGGTATGGTTGTGAGAGGCCTGCCGATCAAGAAATGTGCTGGCGACAAATAATTGACATCTGTGTCCGAGATGTAGCACAAGGGTCGTGAGTTGACGACTGCACTGACTTGTGCAAGTAGAGTTCGCATCTGCTCGTAGGTGAGAGTAGATTTCCCAATGACTCGGCGAATATGCAGCTTTACGCATCTGACTGCAGACTCCCATTTTCCTCACCAATGAGGAGCATGTGGTGGAATGAATACCCATTGAATGCCTTCATTCGCCAGAGTGTTCCTAACCTTTTCGATGTGTGGTTGAGATGCCAGCAGCTTCTGCATTTCATCAAGAGAGCGGTTAGCTCCAATGAAATTCGTTCCGTTGTCGCTATAGATTTTGTTGCACTTGCCACGCAAAGAGACGAAACGTCTTAGCGCGGCCAAGAATGAGTCGGTGCTTAAGTCCGTTACAAGTTCCAGATGGATTGCCGATGTGACCAGACAAAGAAATAGGCATATGTATGCCTTCCCTTCCCATCCTTAAGAAGAATTGGACCAGCATAGTCACATTCAGTGTTTACAAATGGAAGGGCCTGAGTGACACGAATGCTGGGTAGATCCGCCATCCTTCGTTGTGAAGTATGATGCCGTTGTCGAAAACAAGCCAAGCAGTCGTGTGTGACTTTCCTTATCAAGTTCCTTGCGCCAAATATCCAGAATCTTTGACGTACCATTACAAATAGTGAAGAGACACTAGGGTGCAGGTTGACGCTGTGTTCGTATTCACGTATCAGCTTGGTGATGCGATGAGATTTCGGTAGCAAAACTGGATGTTTCGCCTCTGTGGACAATTGCGAGTGGTGCAAGCGTCCTCCAACCCTGAGTAGTCCGTCCTTGTCGATCAGTGGCGAGAGTTTAGCCAGCTGAGATCGACTTCGCAATGGTTTATTTGCGAGTAGCATTTGATAATCATCCTGAAAGCAGGTTTGCGCGTGGCGCAAGCATACATTGCGTGCCGCGGTGATTTCCTCAAACGTAAGACAGTTTGAGCCCTTGTCCCCAAATGGACCCTTAGTGCGCCGTAGAAAGCGTAGGACATAGCCAACCGTGTGAACGAGCGTCAACCATGAAGATACTCGTTGAACAAGATGATCAAGATGATCAGGAGTTGCCTCTACTAATGCAGTCAGACAATTGGATTTGACTTCCTTTTCTATGTTCTTTTCTGAAATATTCAAACAGACTTGTGAGTTGTTTAACCTTATCATAAACTGATCCGCGTCACGTATCCATGACGGGCCATTCGACCATAATTGAAAGTCCTTTAGGTCTGCAGCCATGAGACCTCTGGATGCGCAATCAGCTGGATTTGAGTATGAGTTGACTTAGGAGCAGTGCCGCGCAAAGTTCTAGGCGGGGCAGAGATTGCTTCTTTAGCGGAGCCACCCTAGACTTCGCAGCCATATAATCGATGTAGAAATCGAGCCATCCTTGTTGATTACTCTGCTGTACACTACAGCAGCGTATGCCTTCGTCGATGCATCGGAGAATCCATGCAATTCAATGTTGTCGGTGTATTTGAATGCGTTGTAGCATATCCAAATCTGCTCGCCACTTGAGCCAATTGTCCGCTAGTTGCTTAGGGAGTTTGTCATCCCATCCCAAATTGAGAAGCCATAATTGTTGATTGTGAGTAAAAACGGCCTAGAAATTCGGGAGGAAAAAGTGCGATTGCATTAACGTGTCCCACATATACATACATATTTATATGGTCGGAAATGCATCCTCCTATGCGTTGCACACTTCTGACCAAAATTAATATACCCTTTTTGCAAGGGTATAAAATCACTACCAATGATGGTATGATCGAGGTGATGAGGGGAGAAACTGCAGAGGTAATGACGAGAGAGAAAAAACATACAGAAAAAATAAAATGCACGAAAAAAAACTAATTAATTTGGCAAATCATGCAAACTAGACCAGCGAAAGCGTAAACGTACTAAACACAATTCAAAATTGAGAGAAATAATAAATATTGATAAAAACTCAGGAGCTATGAAAAACACAACCGTCACGTCGTAGAGCAGACGTGAATCTACTAACAACAAGTTTAAGATATTTTTCTTAGTACCTAAGCTAAATCGTGGGGATAATCACTTATTATTGGGTTGGTCCTCTAATTACTGTGTACTGTGGGAGTTTTTGCCAGATTTTTAACATCAGACCCTCCAGCCAAACTCTATCGAAAACCTGGGCAACATCGAGAAAAACAGCATTCTTTTAGTTCGAATGCTGTTCGTATTTTAGACCATTGACATGTTCTATTCTGATTATGTTCTCCGATGCCAGAAATGAGTTTAGTCGGATCTGCAGGACCTTTTCAAAAAGCATCGAAAGAAAAAGCACTTTATGAATCATGATGATCATCCATTTACTTTAGGAATTGTGATGTCAGGGCAAATGCCTATCAATTTTTTACCCCAGCTATATATATTCGTCCATAATTATAAATAAACATGCATATATATTTTTGCATCCATTTTTTCCCCCCCATATATATGTGTGAAAAAAGTGAACCACCTTAAAAAAAAACTTTTGCATTTTTATACCCTTGCAAAGAGGGTATATTAATTTTGGTCAGAAGTGTGCATCGCAAAAAAGGAAGCATTTCCGACTATATAAAGTATATATATTCTTGATCAGCACGACGAGACGAGTTCAAATAGCCATGTCCGTCCGTCCGTCCATCTGTCCGTCCGTCTGGATTAACGCAAACTCCTCCTAGACTGTAAGAGCTACAGAGCTGAAATTTCGCATGTAGGCTTGTATATACTGCAGGCGTTGTATATCTCGGATTCAGCTGAATCGGACCACTATATCATATAGCTCCCATACAAACGGCATAGTCGAGCTTTTCGTTATAATAGGATTAAGAATGCAGTTGGATTTCGTTATAGGATATGGATATATCTGACTAGAGTTGTACTAAGCTGATATGTACGTAGTCGATAATAAGTTGTCAAATAAATTTGAAATAGATTGTTCAGAAAAGCCGGAAACATTACTAAAAACTTAAAACGATGGAAGGGAGATACAATTTCGCTTTAGTTAACCGAAAGTATAGAACTCTTTAGGATTTTTGGAAAATTGCATCTTGCAACGTTGTAAGTAATTATTATAGCATTTGTAATTAGGAACAATAAAATTCGATTTAGCAACCAAGTAACGAGAAAGATCCGATGATTGATCCGTGACTTAATACTTTTTGTAATACCTAGACTTAAAATTCTTCAGTTTTGATAGTCCCTGCGTAAACCAACCATGGTGATTTTTGCGTCAACACCGGAGTCACTAGGGGTATACAGTCATAAAAGATTGAGACAACCGTAGCATGTTCCGTAATATCAAGTGATCACTGTACTCAATGAAACACATTAATATTATAAACATTGATTTGTCTAGCAGTGGCTGTACCTTAAAATTAAGTTGGAAAATTTCGCTTTGTACTTCTTTGCTACTGAATCAGTTGACTGCCAATTTATTACTAACAAAAAAAAGGTTCCAGCAGCACAAATATGTGTGTGTGTACAATGGTTATATATGTGTCGATTCTTATAGCTACATCGACTTATCGATAAACGCAATCCGTTCATGACATCCCGGCCCGCCCTGAAACACAGTTTCTGAACGGGGCAATACCGCAACCTTTGTGATTGGCCGAGTTAATTCTCCCGAAGAGGTCTTGAGTCTGACCGCTCGAACCAATTGGTCCTTGCCTGGGTAGGCTTCGAGAACCAGCGCCAGATGCCAGTGAGCTGGTGGGTTGTTCGATTCCTTTACAAGCACCACATCTCCGACTGCTATATTTGGTGTTGTAGTGGTCCACTTTGGACGCTGTTGCAATGTGGTAAGATACTCCTGGTGCCATTGCTTCCATCATAGATTGGATACTTTGCCAGTACCCAAGTCGGCCCACGGGGATGTGGCCTAAGTCTGCCTCTGGTATGGTTGTGAGAGGCCTGCGATCAAGAAATGTGCTGGCGACAAATAATTGACATCTGTGTCCGAGATGTAGCACAAGGGTCGTGAGTTGACGACTGCACTGACTTGTGCAAGTAGAGTTCGCATCTGCTCGTAGGTGAGAGTAGATTTCCCAATGACTCGGCGAATATGCAGCTTTACGCATCTGACTGCAGACTCCCATTTTCCTCACCAATGAGGAGCATGTGGTGGAATGAATACCCATTGAATGCCTTCATTCGCCAGAGTGTTCCTAACCTTTTCGATGTGTGGTTGAGATGCCAGCAGCTTCTGCATTTCATCAAGAGAGCGTTTAGCTCCAATGAAATTCGTTCCGTTGTCGCTATAGATTTTGTTGCACTTGCCACGCAAAGAGACGAAACGTCTTAGCGCGGCCAAGAATGAGTCGGTGCTCAAGTCCGTTACAAGTTCCAGATGGATTGCCGATGTGACCAGACAAAAAATAGGAATATGTAGCCTTACCAAAGCCGTTTGCCCCTTCCCATCCTTAAGAAGAATTGGACCAGCATAGTCACATTCAGTTTTTACAAATGGAAGGGCCTGAGTGACACGAATGCTGCGTAGATCCGCCATCCTTTGTTGTGAAGTATGATGCCGTTGTCGAAAACAAGCCAAGCAGTCGTGTGTGACTTTCCTTATCAAGTTCCTTGCGCCAAATATCCAGAATCTTTGACGTACCATTACAAATAGTGAAGAGACACTAGGGTGCAGGTTGACCCTGTGTTCGTATTCAAGTATCAGCTTGGTGATGCGATGAGATTTCGGTAGCAAAACTGGATGTTTCGCCTCTGTGGACAATTGCGAGTGGTGCAAGCGTCCTCCAACCCTGAGTAGTCCGTCCTTGTCGATCATTGGCGAGAGTTTAGCCAGCTGAGATCGACTTCGCAATGGTTTATTTGCGAGTAGCATTTGATAATCATCCTGAAAGCAGGTTTGCGCGTGGCGCAAGCATACAATGCGTGCCGCGGTGATTTCCTCAAACGTAAGACAGTTTGAGCCCTTGTCCCAAAATGGACCCTTAGTGCGCCGTAGAAAGCGTAGGACATAGCCAACCGTGTGAACGAGCGTCAACCATGAAGATACTCGCTGAACAAGATGATCAAGATGATCAGGAGTTGCCTTTACTAATGCAGTCAGACAATTGGATTTGACTTCCTTTTTTATGTTCTTTTCTGAAATATTCAAACAGACTTGTGAGTTGTTTAACCTTACCATAAACTGATCCGCGTCACGTATCCATGTCACGCCATTCCACCATAATTGAAAGTCCTTTAGGTCTGCAGCCATGAGACCTCTGGATGCGCAATCAGCTGGATTTGAGTATGAGTTGACGTAGGAGCAGTGCCGCGCAAAGTTCTAGGCGGGGCAGAGATTGCTGCTTTAGCGGAGCCACCCTAGACTTCGCAGCCATAATCGATGTAGAAATCGAGCCATCCTTGTTGATTACTCTGCTTGCACTACGGTGCAAGTGGATCAAAGATCCGTGAGACATCCGATAAAACTTGTCGTTTTGTACAATCGACATTTCCTTTTAGACCAACATTATAAGACAGTGTATCAAGACTAGGTTACCAGTAAAGTCCAAGAACCTTCACTGGAGATGATTGTGTAGAATAAGTTCCTTCTGGTGGTATGCGAGGTGTGTTTGATACCCATTTCCCAAGCTCCAAATTAGCACAGGACATAAGTTGAATAAGTTCCTTTCGATTTTGTATCAGTTCCTCCTCACTGTTTGACCCAGTGAGCACATCGTCGACATAAAAATCCTCTTGTAAGATTTTTGCAGCATTCGGGAATTCCTGTTGATGATCAGTAGCCAGTTGCTCTAATACCCTAACAGCCAGGAATGGTGAACATGAGGTGCCATAAGTGACGGTGCATAGTTGATAGTGTTTGATTGGATCCGATGGCCTTTTCTCCAGACAATTCTCTGGAAGTCGCGGTGTTTGTTGTTCACCCAAATCTGCCGAAACATCATGACTATGTCGGCTGAGAATACAAATTTATACATCCGAAAGCGCAAGCAGACAGCAAAGAGATCGCGTTGAATGCTAGGCCCTGTAAAGAGATAATCGTCTAGACTTAAAATGATCCGTCGAAAACTACTCTCAGTTTCTGACCCAAAACCGGGTGATGTGGTAGATAAAACCGTTGGTCATTATTGACTTCATATGGTGACAGTTCGCGCATATGCCCCAAATCGAAGTATTCCCTCATAAAGTTGACATATTTTGCTCTTAGATTTGCATCTTGTTGTAAACGTCGTTCCACCGATTGGAAACGATTAAGAGCTCCTTGTAGAGTATCCCCAAATTCAGGATTAGTGACCTTGAATGGAAGTTCCACGATGTACTTCCCCTTTTCATCTCGAGTGTGCGTAGCGAGAAAGTGTTTCTCCACCTGCTCATCATCAGGTTCCAATTTGGTTGCGGAACTGATGTCCTCTAGCTCCCAAAACCTCTGGAGCGAAGCGTTAACATCAATGTATGATGTCAAAGCGAAAGCGTTGTTAGCTTGGGGCATCGTTATAGAGAGTGAGTTTTGATGAGTTTGCCCGTATTGTCGTACAAATTTTTCCCTGTGATTGTAGACCAAACGTGTTCACCGCCCAAAAGAACGTCAATTGGAGCGCTTGTGTTGAATTCCGAGTCAGCGAGTTGAAGATCGCTAAAGACATCAAGTGCCGATGCGTCAATGTTTTGCCTTTCCAGTGTTGATGTGATTTTGCCAAGAATATGAGCCTGTACCGTTAAGCGATTATTTGAATACCTTGACTTTATCTGAAGCGTGCTGCTTCCCCTTGTGGTGTCAGCCTGAACCGAAGAGATTAATGTGACCAAAATGAATGATGCCGACCGTGGCAATCCAAGTGCTTGTATGCATCGTTCTGATACGTAGTCGATAATAAGTTGTCAAATAAATTTGAAATAGATTGTTCAGAAAAGCCGAAAACATTACTAAAAACTTAAAACGATGGAAGGGAGATACAATTTCGCTTTGAGTTAACTATAGAACTCTTTAGGATTTTTGGAAAATTGCATCTTGCAACGTTGTAAGTAATTATTATAGCATTTGTAATTAGGAACAATAAAATTCGATTTAGCAACCAAGTAACGAGAAAGATCCGATGATTGATCCGTGACTTAATACTTTTTGTAATACCTAGACTTAAAATTCTTCAGTTTTGATAGTCCCTGCGTAAACCAACCATGGTGATTTTTGCGTCAACACCGGAGTCACTAGGGGTATACAGTCATAAAAGATTGAGACAACCGTAGCATGTTCCGTAATATCAAGTGATCACTGTACTCAATGAAACACATTAATATTATAAACATTGATTTGCTCTAGCAGTGGTCTGTACCTTAAAATTAAGTTGGAAAATTTCGCTTTGTACTTCTTTGCTACTGAATCAGTTGAGTGCCAATTTATTACTAAATCAAATGTTTACACACACAAATATGTGTGTGTGTACAATGCTTATATATGTGTCGATTCTTATAGCTACATCCGACTTATCGATAAACGCAATCCGTTCATGAACATCCCGGCCCGCCCTGAAACACAGTTTCTGAACGGGGCAATACCGCAACCTTTGTGATTGGCCGAGTTAATTCTCTGACCGCTCGAACCAATTGGTCCTTGCCTGGGTAGGCTTCGAGAACCAGCGCCAGATGCCAGTGAGCTGGTGGGTTGTTCGATTCCTTTACAAGCACCACATCTCCGACTGCTATATTTGGTGTTGTAGTGGTCCACTTTGGACGCTGTTGCAATGTGGTAAGATACTCCTGGTGCCATTGCTTCCAGAAGCCTTGCATCATAGATTGGATACTTTGCAAGTCGGCCCACGGGGATGTGGCCTAAGTCTGCCTCTGGTATGGTTGTGAGAGGCCTGCCGATCAAGAAATGTGCTGGCGACTGCACTGACTTGTGCAAGTAGAGTTCGCATCTGCTCGTAGGTGAGAGTAGATTTCCCAATGACTCGGCGAATATGCAGCTTTACGCATCTGACTGCAGACTCCCATTTTCCTCCCCAATGAGGAGCATGTGGTGGAATGAATACCCATTGAATGCCTTCATTCGCCAGAGTGTTCCTAACCTTTTCGATGTGTGGGTGAGATGCCAGCAGCTTCTACATTTCATCAAGAGAGCGTTTAGCTCCAATGAAATTCGTTCCGTTGTCGCTATAGATTTTGTTGCACTTGCCAAGCAAAGAGACGAAACGTCTTAGCGCGGCCAAGAATGAGTCGGTGCTCAAGTCCGTTACAAGTTCCAGATGGATTGCCGATGTGACCAGACAAACAAATAGGAATATGTGGCCCTTACCAAAGCGCGGCTTGCGCCCCTTCCCATGCTTAAGAAGAATTGGACCAGCATAGTCACATCCAGGGGGAAAAAAATGGATGCAAAAATATATATGCATGTTTATTTATAACTATGGACGAATATATATAGCTGGGGAAAAAAATTGATAGGCATTTGCGCTGACATCACAATTCCTAAAGTAAATGGATGATCATCATGATTCATAAAGTGCTTTTTCTTTCGATGCTCATTTCTGGCATCGGAGAACATAATCAGCTTCCGCGAAAAACATCGGAGAATAGAACATGTCAATGGTCCAAAATACGAACAGCATTCGAACTAAAAAATCTGGCAAAAACTCCCACAGTACACAGTAATTAGAGGACCAACCCAATAATGAGTGATTATCCCCACGATTTAGCTTAGGTACTAGTACCCAGATTCACTATTAGAAATCAAAGTTAACAGTCAAATTCCTGCGCAGGAAAAAAAAAGAAGATAATATAGAAGATGTGCAAAAGCAATCTCTTAATGCTTCTAAGCCCAATGTATATGACGTCATTGTAAATGACCAAGTACGAAAAGTAGTGACCTTGCGAATAACTGATTCTTCAAGCACATTCAAACATGGCAAGAAAGTTATAGCAAGATTTGACATTAGCAATATGTATACAAATGGAATTCTCGACTTAGGTAAATTTTTCCAATGGTTCGTAAAAGAAGCCGCTCAAAGTGGCACCGAGCGAAAAGATCTATGAAACTATTTCAATATAATCTTTCAAAAATATGGGCAATAATATTTTACAATTTTTATACCCTTGCAAAAAGGGTATATTAATTTTGGTCAGAAGTGTGCAACGCATAGAACTAAGCATTTCCGACCATATAAAGTATATATAATTAAATATCCAATTTTCCCAATAAGGAAAAAAAAAGATATGTTTTGTGAGTTAAAAGCAACGTACTTTATTATTTGAATGAAATCTTAGAACTGGTTAAAAAAATGTCTTATGGTTATATTTATAAGCTAAATTTGGGAGCCCTTTGGTGGCGTGATTGATATTTCGATGATTTGATTGGTCCGATTTTAATTGCTGAGTTAGCGTTCTCACGCTTTTGGTTGTTAGGGGACAATTATTCCAAGTGTTTAATTGTTTATGTTAATTTTATGGATTAGCGTTCATACGCTTTGGTTTTGAGGGGACAATTGTTTATAAAAACGGATGTTTACTTTAACGTTATGAATTTTAGGGGCCGAAATATTTATATGTTATTGGGTATTGGAGTTGGATATATGACTCCCCCATCCTAAAGAAAATAACCTGTCCTCAGGAGGATAGATTGGGATATAGCGAGGGGTTTTTCTCAGCTGTAAATATTGGAGTATCAATTTTGTTTATAATTTGGAACTCAATTTTTTCAACAATTGGGGTTTCGATTATGTCTGTGGGACCACGATTGTTATTTGATCGAAAATGCTTAATTATTAATTTTTGTGGCATTGCCTTAAACTTATAGATTAAGTATGTAATCAAACTTATTATAGTAAGTATAAAAGTGGTTAATGTAATAGTTTGAAATGCAGTATAATATTTCGTATGTTCGTTAATTATCTCTTTTGTTTGGATAAAGGAAATAGGTTCTAGCCTGGTGATATTGTTTGTTACATAAATGCTTTGGCTATAGTCAAGCAATGAATTTATTATTGATATTTCGTTTAGTTGTAAGGCACAATCGTAAATTTTTATTATGTTATTGCCTAATATTATTAATTCGTTGTTTACGTAATTTTGATTAAGTTTAGTTTTTGGTAGATTCCATGCTACAATTATGTTTGGTTCAATGTAATTAGTTTGAAAATTCCTATATGTCTTACAATTAGTGTATTTACAAGTGGTTGGGATTTGATTTAAAATGCCTATTATACATTCGTTAGTTTCTATTTGTTTTGTGTTTTTATTGAACAAAGTGTTGTTATTAAAATAGTATTTATCGTATGAATTTTCTGCCAAAATATTTTTATTGTCGTCTGGATAAGGAAGTATCTCAAAGATAGGGGTTTTTATTATTTCTTGAGGAATGTTTGAAATGATAAATATCTCGTTTGGTTTAAGCCAGATGGAAGTTTTTGTATTCAATAGTTTTTCCGAATTAACATGACGTGATTATGTTTTAGAAGTTTTGGGTTGAAAATTCCTAGTCTAGTGAGCTGCATGCCCATTTCTATGTCTTCAATGTATTCTGTGAAATGCTCAAAATTAAAGATTAGAACTTCTAATCTTACTGATGTTTCTTTTTCTTCCCTGAGGTTGTTTATTACTTCTAAACCTTTATTAACAGTGTCTATTACGTAATTTAGTTCGTTTGCTTGTACGCTATTTGATTTTCTGATTTCTGTTATACTATTCTCGTATAACCCTTGTCTTTGAGCTACTTGCTTCAATTTGCTGACTGTGGTGATATCGTATCTAGCTAACGTCATAAATAATCTATCGGGTAATTTTTTGTTTATTACGTCTTTTATAGTGTTATTTAACGCATTTGTATAAAGCGCAGTGTTATTCGCATCGTTTTCTAGACTTAATTTGTTTGTGATAATATAGGACTTATCTTCTAATTCTGTTAAAACCTTACGAAGATTTCCTGCATAGTTGGTGTTGTAGAGGCGTCGAAGAAGTTCCTCACAGGGGGTCTGCGTCTTTAATTCATTAATGAGGAGTGTCCTTAGTTCCGGCCAGGTGTTGGCTTGTCCAATTTGTGAGAGCCGTCGTGCTTCTCCAGTGAGCTGCATCTCGATTGCTCTGAACAGTATGTTATGCTGCCTTATATCATGGGTTGGATATAGGTGCATAATAAAATCTATCCTCCTTATAAACGACGTCAAATTTTCTGGAGCTCCATCGTAATTTGCCACCTGTCTTAACGAAGACAGTGCTTGATTGAGGTGGGCTTCGGTGAGTTCTATAGCCATTTTATTTCTTCTTTTTTTTTTTGTTTTAGTGGTGTTTTATTTTTTTTTTATTTTTTTTTATTTTCTGTGTTTTAGTGATGTTTTGTTTTGTTTTTTTTTCTAGGTTTTAGTGATGTTTTGTTTTGTTGATCTTCTGGGTTTTTTGTGGTGTTTTGGTTTGTTAATTTTCTGGGTTTTGGTTATGTTTTATTTTGGATTTTGGTTTTTTGTTCGCACACAAGTTGGCGTTTTTGTTCCTCAATTGGATTTAATGGTTGTAACACACAGTTAATAATTTCGCGCACAGTTGGCGTAAATATTTTTTTTTTTGGTTGCAACACACAGTTGATATTTTCGCGCACAGTTGGCAGAAAATATTTTTCACTGTTGTAGACTTTTGAGCACTACCCGTAAGTTCTTGATGTAGGATCGGAATTTTATAGTGATTATTCACTAATTCTATGTAACGCACGGATAACAATTCTACGCGTCGCACGGATAGAATAACAGTTCACTACAGTGATTATTCACCAATTCTATGTAACACACGGATAACAATTCTATATGTAACATGGATGGAATAACTTTTTTCCAACCGACTGCGCCAATTAAATATCCAATTTTCCCAATAAGGAAAAAAAAAGATATGTTTTGTGAGTTAAAAGCAACGTACTTTATTATTAAAATGAAAGCTTAGAACTGGTTACAAAAATGTCTTATGGTTATATTTATAAGCTAAATTTGGGAGCCCTTTGGTGGCGTGATTGATATTTCGATGATTTGATTGGTCCGATTTTAATTGCTGAGTTAGCGTTCCACGCTTTTGGTTGTTAGGGGGACAATTATTATTTCAAGTGTTTAATTGTTTATGTTAATTTTATGGATTAGCGTTCATACATTCTCACGCTTTTGGTTGTTAGGGGGACAATTATTATTTCAAGTGTTTAATTGTTTATGTTAATTTTATGGATTAGCGTTCATACGCTTTGGTTTTGAGGGGGACAATTGTTTATAAAAACGGATGTTTACTTTAACGTTATGAATTTTAGGGGGCGAAATATTTATATGTTATTGGGTATTGGAGTTGGATATGTGACTATATATTCTTGATCCGTACGACGAAATGAGTTCAAATAGCCATGTCCATCCGTCCGTCCGTCTGTCCGTCCGTCTGAATCAACGCAAACTCCTCCTAGACCGTTAGAGCTACAGAGCTGAAATTTTTCATGTAGGCTTGTATACACGGCAGGCGTTGTATATCTCGGATTCAGCCGTATCGAATCACTATATCATATACCTCCGATACAAATGGCAAAGTCACGAACAGTGACTTTTCTCAATAACTTCTTTATTTTCCGAGCTATTGTCATGAAATTTAATATTGGTGAGTTAATTACACATATAAGCGACTGTGCCAATTTAATCAAGATCGGGTGACTTCCATAAAAAACGATCTTTCGAAAACAGTGACTTTTGTCAATAACTTCGTACTCAATACTTTTAACGCGATTGCTTTCAAATTAAATATTTGTTAGTTTAATATATCTGTTAATGACTGTGCCGAATTTGATAAATATCGGGCTACTATATCATATAGCTCCCATAGGAACGATCGGTGGAAAACAGTGACTTTGATCAATATCTTAGTTTTTTCCTATGCTAAGATTGTAGGCCGTTCTTTCGCAAACATTAGCCTTTTTAGCTTGAACGTTTTTCCACTTTGATGGCTATAGGTAAGGAAAGAGTTACCATAAAAGTTGCAAGGGTATACAAACTTTGACGTGGTCGAAGTTAGCCCCGGCCCTCTGGTTAAGAGTAGCGCTACTCAAGCCGGGGACTCTATTATAAAACCAGAAGGCCGGGGCTAACTTTGACCGTTCGTTTTCTTCAGCTTGTTTGCGTTTTATGGCACTGAAACTCTGCATCTTATCACGAGCTTTCTAAGCCAAGTCAAAGTTCTCCAAAGACATATATGCAACAAAATTACGGTAAACTCCTCTGGCAATCTTACATTGATCACCGACAAATTTTCAATATATGTTTTACACGCCACCTTCTCTTGTTTAATAACTAATTAATCAAGGTTACTTTTCTCACTGGACCTGTTGGTCGATGTATCTTTTCTAGTTCTTTCCATATTTCTCTAGCTCGTTCGGAGTCCAATTGCAGCGCGTTTTTCGGCAGAAACCGCACTAGTACTGACTATCTATATGAACTATTACCATTTGATTATTAGTCAATCGTACAGGCACTGGAATAACTTTATAAAGAAAAGACGGATGTCTACCAAACAGTGGTATTTTTGCATTTATAATTATTTTTCTGTCTATGAAAATACCCTCGGCTCTCCTTTTACCTGGTAGTACTAATGCTTCGGACAACTTGTCCTTTATTTTTGTTATTTCCAATTTCATTTGGCTTGGTTTTAAAATATTAGGGTTATTAAAAGATTTATAATTCCTGTCTGAATTTTTTCACATTCATCAATCATGAAGAACTGGATGGACTCTCTATATACCAGAGAACTGCAACAAGCCACGGGTACTCAAGGTGGACCGGGTAAATGTTGGGTGATTTTGACACCTGGGTGTTTTCAACCACCGCACAAATGTGTACAATGCCCGCCTCACGAAAATACTTGAGTGTTTGTACACACAAGCTGCAAAAGTGAGTAGGTATTTTTTCGCATATGTGTGTACAGCATGTGCCGGCGATTGAGCCTCGAAAAAAAGATGGGTGAAAAGACATACACAAAAATTGAGTCATAGAATGTGTAGAGTGTCGGTGTCTTTTGTACAAGTAGCTGCATTAGTGTGTACAATAGGAAAATAGTAAACAATAAAAGAAAATATTAAACTCAAAAATAACTTATTTTATTCATTTAATATATTACATAAAGATTAACTTGCTTCAGTGCATTCATTTAATATAATTAACAAAACTAACATAAGGGAAATATAAACATTATATCGCTTCAGAGCAAATAAAAAAAAAAATTTTTCCTTTAGTGAAGTTAATAATAGGAATTAAATTACGAATTGTTATTTTTAAAAAAGAGTGCAAAAAGAGCAAATTGTCTACCGTTTTCGGACCCAATCTATTTCTTTTTTCTGTTATTATGTTTCCCGCTAAAGAAATTACTCTTTCAGCTGCAGCACTACTTGATGGTATTGCAAGAAGTTGCAATGCTAACTTAGATAATAATGGATAACAATTTTCTTTGGTTTTCCACCACTCAATGGGTGCAAAATCCTCGGTTAAAGAAACTCTTTCACTACAATAATTATCTAATTCTTCTAGAGGCGATTTCAAATTGTTATTGGACTGAGCAACCAGTTGGGAGAAAAAAAAAGTGGTTTTTGGCACAAACATAACCTTTTTAGGAATTACTTCAAGTTGACAATTTGGACTTGCTGGGTTTGATTCTGATGTAAAAGAATTATTTTGCGAAGGTTCATTTGAAAAACAAACATAATTGTTCATTTCATCAATGCAGAAGGTTTTAATTTCTAATGAATCCTCATGTTCCATGTTTGCTGCTGGAGGATATAAGAAAAAAGCCGCCTTGTGCCAAATGCCTAAGTTTTCCTTCCAAATCGTGTTAAGATTAACTAAAATTCTTGCTTTGATATTAACGAGATATCTTTAGTATTTGGCTCGCAAAGAATCTTTATTTTCGCTATTGAGGGCAAAACATAGCACAATGAAGGAGAGCTACATGTTTGTAATTCTTTAAAGATTCTCTCAAAATCTTCTAAAAGTACTAGTATTATTTTTAACGTAGATATATTTACAGCTATAAGTTTTTGACCTCCCTCTGTCTCACTTAATATATTATTTAACTGTTGTCCAGTTTTTCACTATTGTAGAAACCATGTTGTAGTTGGAGTTCCATCGAGTAGCACATTAGTTCTTTAACGTTGTACTTAATCTGTGCTGCAAACTTGCTTTTTTAAAATATTTAACAATTTTTTTGCAGGCGTATAATATGTCCTTAATAACACATTTGAAAATAAATGACTACTGCAATTTAATCTAATATTGTTTTCCAGGGCTTTTTTTTACATTGATGCCCCTATCTGTCACAAATTTTATGTTTGTTATGTTGTCGACATTAAATTGTGCTAAAATGGATTTTAATTTTTTTTAAATATTTTCCCCTGTCGATTTTTGAAAGTCCATCGATTTTAGGCCCAAAATTATGTCATTCAATTTAAATTCTTTTAAATAATGCAGAGTGACACCTAAAAAATTTCTGTTTACGTATTGGTCAGTCCACATGTCAATGGTAGCCGATACTGCATTATTTTCCACAGCTTCTTTAATATCATTAGATACTATCGCCCGCTTCTCTTCTGCATCATTTTCATTAAGTAGCACCGACTGTCACAAAGAATTCCACAAGGCTGCGAAAACCAGTCCCGTTTACTGTGGAAAAAGGTCGACAATCCTGAACCACCCACTCAAGACACTTCTTTGTTGCTGTGTTTTTGTCCAAGTTATAAACTTTTTTTGCTTCAGCTGGCTGTCGTAATGATAGACAACATTTGTGCCGCGACAAATTTGATGTCTGGTTGGAAACAAATTTCAAGACTTTTCCGCATTTGTTGCAAAAAACCCAACCTTCGAGAACGCTTTCATCTTTATATATGACACACAAAATTGACCAAATTACGCTCTTGCCTTTGTGTTTTGGGGCTACTTTATAAATACCACGTTTTATTAAATTTTTCACGTCTTCTGCTCTCATTGTTTTCGATGGCAAAATCAAACACGCACTAATCAAAGCTAAGAACTGATTCAGTTCAGAAGCAAACAGCACACAATTTAACACACACATAGTGCCTATAAAACACTTGGGTGATATACATGTATTTTGTCCACTTGCGTTATTGCATGTTGTCTTTTCAGACTTTGGTTTTTTTTCTACGTTCGCTTTAAGTGTGAGTGCAACCGGCACGCGTTGCCGAAAAACACTTGGTTGCCATGCAAAAAGAAAACGGTGTAGTGTTGTGAGCGACAGATGGTATATGTGGCACTCACATAATTTTGTATAAATGTGTGTTCATGATTTGCAAATTTCATTGAGTGTGAGTGAGGTGGCAAAAATTGACACACTTGCAGTTCTCTGCTATATACGTAATAGCTTTCTTTCAGTAATTCTGTCATATTTTCGATTCGGTTGTTCTTGTTATGAAAATTATCATTTATTTCATCTATAGTTGTCTTAAGAATGTTTGCCGTGGAGTCTACTATCGATGTCTGCTTTTCTTCTAGATGTTTCAAGTTTTGCTGATTTGTCAGTAAACTTCTCATGTTTTCTTCCATCTGCAGCCTGTTATCCGCATCCATGATGCCAAATAATATATGGTACAGTGAACCCATAAATTCAAACTTTGCTTCTTGGCCTATTTTGACTCATGAACAATCTATTATTTTCATCGATTTCCGTAATACAAAATGGCACTGAACTTTGAAATTATTTAACTTTTGAAATAAATCCCACAATTTTGAAAATCAGCCTTTCACCTTTTGACCCTTCCTGCAATTTGACTTTTACGACTCTTACTTTATCGTCCCTGCCTTTGTGAATTTCCTCAATCTTGCCCAGAGGCCACCTGGCTGGGTTATAATTTTCATCTTTAATCAGTACGACCTGTCAATAGTCGAAGTTTTCTGTGGTTCGTCGCCACTTATCCCTTTGCTGGAGAGTATATAGATATTCGTCTTTCCATTTCAACCAGAAATCCTTTCATTTTCTGAATTAATTTCCATCTGTCTAAATTTCCAATTTTTTCTCATGGTTGGTCCTCCAATCAAGAAATGACCAGGAGTTAACACATCATTGTTGTCCATATCTTCACCCGTCGTATATAACGGCCTATAGTTTAGTACGGCTTCTATCTGGCACAATAAAGTTGCCAGTTCCTATTACTCTTTTTAAATGATACTTGACCGTCTTTACTCCAGCTTCCCAAATACCTCCAAAGTGAGGTCCTGCCGGGGGCTAAAATGCCAACTTATCTGTTCTCGTTCTAGAATAGGAGCAATTTGAACATTATCTTGAACTGCTTTTTTGAACTCTTCATCGAGTCTCCTAGTGCTCCCACAAAACTCGTCCCATTATCGTAGTATATGTTAGCGCACTTACCCCGTCTTGCAACAAATGCTGCTAGGAAGGCATCAGTTGTCAAGTCACTAACAACTTCTAAATGAATTGCCTTAGTTGACAAGCACACAAATACTGCTATGTACCCTTTGTGAGCATCTTATATGATAACGACCGGCAAAATCAATTCCCGTGTTATGAAATGTGGATGTCACGTTACACTGTTTTTGGGTAGGTTACCCATAATTTGCTATTTTTTAAAGGCGTTTCTTAAACCGAATATCCAAAATTTCCTTTGAATTTGTCTTCTCATAAGGTTAATTCCTCCGTGTAAGGTTTCTTTATGAGCATCTCACAGCATTGTTAAATGTGATTTATCTTAAATCACAGGATGTTTAGTATCAAACATATGTTGGCATTTTGCAATCTTCCCCCACGCGCAATATTCCATCGTTATCCAAAAATGGATTGAAACTCAAAATTTTGCTTTTCATGTCAATTTGCCTGTTCTGCATAAGACATGATATCTCTCTGCTAAATTGATATGCTTGTGTTGGTGTTTAATTTTAAAATTTTTAGCATTCTTAAGCTCATTGACGGTTAGATATGATGGGTACACCTTATCTCTTTTTTAATGCTAATAAATCTTAATACATATACCGTAATTCTGGCCAGCGTATTCATAGAAGAATACTTTTCAATTAGCTCCTGCATAATACTACTCTCTGTATTTAATAGTACGCAATTTACCATAACCTTGTCATTATCTGATTTTTGTTTAGGCCATTTGTTTTTTGCCTCACCGAGCCACTTTGGCCCATTCCACCACAATTCACAATTTCTTTGATTATTTCTTTATTTCTTTGATTTTTAGGATATCCTCTATGGGACGCCTTATTTTTCTTTACTAGCACCGTTCTTTATCCAGCACAGTGTAATAGTAGATTCACTCCAAGCATATATTTCAGATGGAGCAGCAATAGATTGCTGGACTCTTTGTAGCAATGGCGATAGCAAGTGTGCTGCACATAATTCCAATTTAGGAATAGTCTTCCTATTTTTGATTGGATTACTTCGTTCTTAATGATTCTGTCAAGCCTACCCAACTCTTGGGAAAATTTTGTTGTTGCTATCGAGACTAGAGATGAGTTACCATTATTTGAAACGGTAAAATTAAAACTTCTGGAGGAAGGGACGTTTACTCTTGAACTACATGTCGACGCAGAAAAAGAATACAAGGTATTCTATATAGATATATTGGCGCGACGTCGCGACGTCTCATGTGTTGTGACAAAAAAATGTTTGTGTCGTACCAAGAAAAAAAGGCGACAATTAAATTAGCCAGTGACACATATATGTGGGTGTGCAATCCCACTTTTTCCTCCCGAATTTCTAGGCCGTTTTTACTCACAATCAATCAGTTTTATTCATTCACTTAATTACCACATAACTACACTCTTCTTATTCGAGCAGCCACGAGGAACACAACCGGTCGACACAACTTGACGCCATAAAACTCTTTCTCAATTGATATCGATGGTTTGTCATCGATATCGTTGATAAACTTTAAATTATGCACCTCTGAACTGGTTCAGTACAATCGACCGCTTCTCGTCTCTCGACCTATTCCCACATTCGGCCAGACTGACTTATCATTCGCCTCGAATGTTGAATCGTCTGATGAATTCACTTGACCATTCCACGACTTCATATACTCTGCGACAGTTGAGGTTTTCCCAGGACCTTCGTGATATCAGAAAACTTCATGGTATAGAATTAAACGATGAACGAAACCGTTTATTGGGAGCGTGTAAAAGTGAGTTAAATACTATAGGTAGTTTTTCTACGTCATATCGTCCATGACTTAACTTTCACCACCCTATATGGTCCAAAATATTTAGCCTTAAATTTTAATCCTGAACCATATTGCGTTCGCTTAATTGCTATCAAATCATCGATTTTTTGTTATAAGTTTTACGATTCTCCTCTTGGATTCTCTCAATATTATTAATTATATATTCAATTTCTAGCTCTTCTATGGCTTCCTCTTCCAAAAGTTCTTGTAACTCAGGGAAACTATTAGTCCTCATCTCAACCCCGGTTAATAATTTAAATGGCGACACTTTTGGGCTTCTAGGAGGGGTACTATTGATTGCTTGCTGCACTCTTTCAACGTACCTATACCACATAGTCGGTTTTTCATAACAAAGTTTTGTTAGCATAGGAATAATTATCTTATGGATACGTTCAACTTGACCATTTCCCCTAGGTACTCCGGTAGCTATCATTAAATGCTGAATGTTTTGCTCTTTACAATAATCTCCGAACTGGTGAGAAACAAATGCTGCACCTCTATCTGATATAATACGCCCTGGATTTCCAAAAACTGATGCTTGACGCCTGAGTCTATCTACTACCGCTTCTGATGCCGTATTTTTTGTTGGATAGAGCCACACAAATTTCGAAAACGCGTCGACAACTACAAATAGATAGTTAAAACTCTTCGCTGTCGGATCCATGGTCCTACATGATCAACATGATAAGTCCCTAAAGGTTTATCTTCTTTATTTATTGGAGCTAAGAAACCTTCTTTCTTGCCTGCTTTACCTTCCGAAACAATGCATTCGATACAATTTTTTACAATCTCAGAGGCCTTTTGGAACAACTTCGGTATGTAAAACTTTCTCTCAACTTCCTCTTGAGTTCTTCTGGCCAAATAATGACCCTTTCTATGTGCAATCTTAATTAATTCCTCTTCCATAAGTGATGGACTACAATTAAATCCTTAATGGGATCCTTGTACAGAACACCGTTTTTGTAAAGAAATCTTCATAAGTCTGATGCTCTAAAACAGCTGTCACTGCCCTAATCCAATAATCACTAGCTTGAGCTATTTTAAGTCTGTGATGCATTGAATCCTCTAACATTAAACAGGACATACGACTTAGAGCATCTACATGCTTCATTTTACTGCCACTTGTATGTTCAATTTCATACTTGAATTCTTGAAGAAATAAAGATCAACGCGAAACTCTTACTGGAATGTCTCTTTTTTTCATTGTCATTGCAAACGCATTGCAATCTGTTATGATTTTGAATTCTATTCGTAGTAAATATACGCGCCACTCCAATTCGTATAAGTGATATTTTTCTTCCGCAGGCTTGGTTTTCCGGCTGAGATATTGTACTGTATGGAATAACTGTTCATCGCTATCTTTTTGTAGAAGAACTCCTCCGTAACCAAACATGGACGCATCAGTGTGTACTTCAGTTACTGCCTTTGGGTTATACAATCGTAAAACTGGTGCGCTAATCAAGGCTGCCTTTAGCTGTTCAAATGCGATTTGATGATCGTCACCGAACACAAACGTTGCATCTTTTCTTAACAAGTCTGACAGTGGTTTCGCTATCAATGCGTAAGACTCTATGAAACGACGAAAATATGAAGTTAGCCCAAGAAACCTTTGTACACTCTTGTAAGTCTGTGGTTTTGGGTAATTTTTCACCGCCTGTGTTTTTTCTTTAGAAGGCCTTATAGAACCCTTTTCGACAATGTATCCTAAAACTCTATACTTTCTTTAAGAACTGACACTTCTGCCATTTAATGCGCAAACCAAACTCAGATGCCCTATTTAACACACATTTCAGCTGGTAAATTCCTTCTTTAATAATTAGATCATCCATATATGTTACGATTGTGCCATCTCTAATCAAATCAATAAATGTTGCAAAGATGTAGCGGGAAAACACATGAGGGGAATTCGAAATTCCAAATGGGACATACAAAAATTCGAACTGACCGCTATGTGTCACAAAAGCAGTATACTTCCTTGAGTTGGGCTCCACAGGAACATGAAAATATCCATTTTCAAGATCCAAGGTTGTAAACACTGTATTACCCTGCATCTCTCAATTACATCATCTATAAGTGGCATTGGGAAATGTTCTCTTACAATCTTAGCATTCAAACGTCTATAATCACAGCAAAGTCTTTTTCCTCCATCCTTTTTTGGATAGCAGACGCATATTCTGATGTACTTGGTTGAATGATACCCTCGGCTAACCATTTTTCTACTGTTGAGTCCACGATACCTTTATCAACGAAAGATAAACGCCTCGGCCGTTCGTATACTGGGCATTCGTCACTTAATAATATTTTCATTTCGACTGGACTCTTCTTTGACGACTGTGGTACATAACTGTGTATAAGCTGCTTGACTTTTTTGACGTCCGATTTAGTTATATGGCACAAATCTATTTCACTCTTTTCTTCTTCAGCTAATAAACACAAACTCTCAAATTCCTGTAACATACCCTTCGGAGTTTTCACTTCTTCATTGCGTACAGTTTCTTTCGCTTCTGTGTTTGGCATCACTTCTTCTTCTCTAGGCTTAAAAGTAGCATTTCCTTTTGTGATAACCAAATTAGCTAATTCTAAAATGTTGTTTCCAATCACTACTTCGTAGTCAATATCCTCTTTTCTATAAACGTGGAACGTTAAGGGCCATTGAAGACCATCAATAGTCACCTGCGCTTTAAAACTACCTATAGTATTTAACTCACTTTTACACGCTCCCAATAAACGGTTTCGTTCATCGTTTAATTCTATACCATGAAGTTTTCTGATAATATCATCTCTTATTAAACATAGATCACATCCTGTATCTATGAGTGCAGACAGCTTAACGTTTCCACATGATATTGTTTTGAAAATAGCTTTTCCTTTTACATTGATTTCTTTTGACATTGTACTAGCCCTAATGTATTCCTTTTAAGTATCTAATTTACGTGTCGGGCATACTGATGCTTTATGCCCTATCTGATCGCATTTAAAGCACTTAATCTTCGGACACTCACTCATCAAATGAGATACTTCGCCACACTTATTGCATTTTCTCAGTTGTTTAGATATTTCCGCTTTTTTATCATCCTTCTCATTATGATTTCTGTTTCTATTTACCACTTGAGGGTGACCAAATTAAACCTTTTCGTAAATTGTAATCTGTTCCTTCAGCTTAATGACTGTCTTTGCCTGATACAAGTTACTTTTCTTAGCTTTTGAATCAGGTATTCCTTCTATGAAATATTCTATAAGACTAGCTTCATCTAAATTTATGGAACTGCCTATTAAGGTACTCACTAAAATCTTCATTTGGGCGTTTACGTCTATTTCGCAACAATTTGTGTACTTCAATTGCTGATACTTCTGAGCCGAACTCGCTTAACAAAATTCTTTTTAATGATATCCAATCAGTCACTCCTCGCTCACTACGCACAAAAACTTTTGCTGCACCTTTTAATAATTACTTTGCATAGATAAATTTCTGTAAAGAGTTCCATTGAACTGCTTCTGCATTATCTTCGAAATCCCGTTACTAATTTTCTATAGACGGTTGACCTGACCCATTGAACGAAGAAAGAGAATCCTCAATGTCGCGCAAAGTAAAATTATTTCTAACTACAGTTGGTGCCGTAGACTGAAATGATCCCGCATCATCACCTTTGGATTCAACCTCGACTTCGTCAGCCACCAAACCGAAATGTTCGAGAAGACGATCTTGCAACGATTGCTTTCTACCAGTTATTGCCAAATTCAAACTGGCCATCTTGAGCTCATTTACATTTAAACTTAATACTTCGTCTCTATTAATTTTGTATTCGTCGTAGCTTACTCGTTACAGATGAAATTTCAATATATTTTACAAAAGTATAATCTTACTCTATTGTTAGTAATTTAATTTTATCTTCTTTTAGCAATTACAAAATATAATTATTTCTCTTTCAACATTTACTTTTCTTTTAATTCCAAATTTATTTAATTTAATTTTATTCAAGCCAATCTTTAAATTATTAGTTATAATTTTGACTTAAATTTATATTGATTTAATTTAATGATTGCATCAACTCAATTTAAATTATAACGAAAAATGTTTCGTTCTGTAAACATAATGTTAATTAACATAAACATCTGGCTCACCACTATGTTGCCTTCTCGCGCGCTCGTGTTGACTCACCAACGCCGTTTTTTCGCGCCAATTCTGCTGATATGCCGATCTTTCACGAATGCTCTCACTAACGCTGTCTCGCTCGTACCGCCAATGCCGATGTCTCGCTCGTGACGCCAATGCCGATGCCTCGCTCTTGTACAAATTTTTCCACTGACGCCGCCAAACTTGTGCGTCTAATGCTTTCTCGCTCTTGCCGCCAATTGTTGTAGCTTCTCTTACCGCCAATTTTCACAAGCTTCGCTTGCCGCCAATTCTCAAGAAGTTCCCACTCTAGGTACAGCTGCTCACCACATAGATTCTATGTTCCAGGCCATTTGCCACATAAGTCTACCATCTCAGTGAATAGTTCCCACGACGATACTCCAACACATTTACCAAAATTACGCTACACCAGCCTCATTGCCACGTAAATTTGTGCAAAATTCCAACGATCGTCAATCTCTTTGCGTTTTCAGCCTCTTTGCCACGCAAACTTCAGGGTTCTATACTGTTCGCACCTCCACACTTTTCACTCTCACTTGAACTTGGACGTTTCGCTGTCTCTCTCTAACATACAAGCATTCATCAATTGGGGTGGTTTTTTTTACCGCTCTTTGTACATTAAGGTTAAATCAAACACACATTTTTTTCGAACTTTTTGTCTTTGGCGACTCAATTTTAATGAATTTTTCGCTTCGAACGATTTGTTTTAATTATTAGTGTTCTTTATTTAAGAACAACTTTTAACTGCACGTAAGTTCGATGCACTATGTAAATGTACATATCTCACTTCTGACACCAATTTGTAGGACTCGTTAATGCAATCCCACTTTTTCCTCCCGAATTTCTAGGCCGTTTTTACTCACAATCAATCAGTTTTATTCAACATTATTTCTTTATACATTTATCACTTAATTACCACATAACTACACTCTTCTTATTCGAGCAGCCACGAGGAACACAACCGGTCGACACAACTTGACGCCATAAAACTCTTTTCTCAATTGATATCGATGGTTTGTCATCGATATCGTTGATAAACTTTAAATTATGCACCACTGAACTGGTTCAGTACAATCGACCGCTTCTCGTCTCTCGACCCATTCCCACATATATTAAGGCAAAGGAATTGTTACGTTGCACACAAACAAAGGTAAATTAAAGATGAACAACGTTCTGTATGCCTCTTTTTTAGAAAGAGTTTTTTCTCGGTGAGTAAAGCAGCGAAATACGCTTTGACTACAATATTTAAAAATGGAAAAGCTATGGTACAAAATAGTTTTGGTAAAGTGGTTTTAGAAGCAACACAAGAAAATGATTTGTATGTATATTGTTGGAGGAGAACTCCTGAATTTACATTCATTAATTGTTGTCCCTCACTCTCCCGGTGCACAGGTGTGCCGATCGGCTCATCATACGTTATTGCATCAATTCGCCTCCACCCCGATAAAAAACATATCATCATCGATTCAATCTGTTAATCCAATAACTAATTCACAAAGCACTTCGTTATTAACGAACACTGATAAAAAGGGGATGCTTCCTACAGCATTGGTTCACATAATGGAAACCACACACGAAAGGCCTCGACAACAATGTTTATTGGTACACGTCAACCCATCACTTGATTTTCTAGTTAAAAGATTAAAAGATTTTGGGAAATTGAAGACTGTGAGTTTGTTGGTAACCGACAAACCAAAGAAGAACAGGAATGCGAAAGCCATTTTTGTAAAAATGCAATTGTAAAATCGGATGAAAGACTCCAAGTTCGACTTCCATTTAAAGAACCCCCAATGAAATTAGGATTCTCCTACGACAACGCAGTACGGCGTTTCAAATCCTTAGAAAATCGTCTCGAACGCGACGATCAATTAAAAAAAAGCATATGTAGATGTCATCAACGAGTATGTAAAACTTGGCCACATGTCTACCAAAACTGTCGCTAGCCACAGCGAACCGCATTATTACATACCTCATCATTGCGTGTTGCGTCCGCAAAGCGTTACTACACATATACATATACATATGGCATGTCAGCTGCACCCTTCTTAGCTATCAGAGGCGTTCACCATATTGCCGATTTGTACTCACATGATCATCCTATAGGAGCTAAAACATTACGCAACGACTTATATGTGGATGACTTGCTAACTGGAGCTGATAGCGTAACCGAGCTTCAACACATTAAAATGATACAGTAGACATCTTAGCACAGGCTGGATTGCATCTTACAAAATTTAGTAGTAACTGCAAGGAAATTACGAAAACTTCAGAGGACGAAGTATTTATCGCCATGGAAGATCAAGACACTACCAAAACTCTGGGAATGACATGGATGCCCAGCGGTGACATCTTTACATTTCGATACATTTGTGACCACCAAGAACCATTTACCAAACGATCAATTCTTTCAGTAGTAGCAAGAATGTTTGACTTGCTGGGATTCATAAGTCCGGTCATTGTTCGGTGCAAAATTCTTATGCAAGATTTGACACTCAAGGGCCTAGATTGGGATGAGCCTGTCGATGGTCGAATTAAGGAAAGATGGAAAGAACTTTTACAGGATCTTAGAGACTTATCAAATCTACAAATACCACGATATGTGAACACATCAATCGATGCGAAATACACGGATTCGCTGACGCATCTGAAAGAGCGTACGGATACTGTCTTTATGTTCGATCAGATCTCCCGAGTGGAGTCAAAGTCACTTTACTCGTTGCGAAATCAAAGCACCTACCAAGACACAGTCATTGCGGAGCATTGTTGCTCAGTCGGACTTGGCGCAAATTCGAAAGGACATTAAAATTATACATCGACAAGGAATACTTTTGGACCGGTTCAAAAATTGTTCTGCAAAGGCTGAAACTTCATGCATCAACACTAAATTGTTTTGTAGCAAATAGAGTATCAGAGTTACAACAACACACGGAAGAAATAATATGGAAGCACGTCCCTTCTAACAAGAATCCAGCAGACATTGTTTCTCGTGGTTGTCGGACATCAGAGCTGCAAACAAGCATGTGGATAACAGGGCCAACATTCCTAAAATTGTCTTAGGCCGAATGGCCAATTCTTTGGGAACCACTTCCGCCGCCTATCGAAGTAAGAACCAAGTCAGCACTTCTTTGTAGCAGAGCAGACAACGCTAATTCACAATCTATTCTAAATATGATCATAAATAATTCTTCATCGTATATTCGAATCGTTCGAATTGTTTCATACCTCTATCGCAGTGTGAACAAGATGAAGCCTGATCGCACTCTAAGTTCATCATCAATAGCCGATATTCGCATTAGTGAGACAGAAATGTATCAATCGTTTTGGAAAATTGTTGCACTAATACAACAAGAATGTTATGCTGATGAAATATCTTTACTAAAAATAAACAAACCTTAACACCGTGTCTACAGCGTTTGACACCATTCATGCACACAATGACATTTGGACAAACTGCAGTATGTGTGATGAGAGTCGGAGGACGTCTCGACAACGGAGACCTTCCATTCAACGCCAAGCACGAGGCCCTGCTACCTCAAAATCATCGTTTTACCAAGTTATACATCGAATTCTTACACAACAAAAATCTTCATGCTGGCCCAAAGTTTATTTTATCTCTTTTACGAGAACGAATTTGGGTAATCAACGCACGAGCGTTGATTAGAAAAGTTGTGCGAAGCTGCATCCGCTGCTTTCACTTTAAACCTCGCCTCATGACTCAACTGATGGGCAATCTTCCTGCTGATCGAATACGAGCTGAAAGACCATTCCTAGTAACAGGAGTAGATTTCTGCGGCCCATTTTTCACGTCTTACAGGATTCGCGGAAAGCCGCCGTACAAAACATATGCGGCAATTTTTGTATGTTTTGCTTCAAAGGCGATTCATATTAAATTAGTCTCCGAATTGTCAACAAATGCATTTCTGCTTTGTATACGTAGATTTGTAGCGCGCCGTGGTGTACCATTGCGCATGGTGTGCGACAACGCCACAAACTTTGTTGGCGCTGCTACAAGGCTAGCTGAGTTTAAGTCAAAATTGTTTAACTCAGACGTCATAGATCACATAAAAACAAATAGTTCAATTAAAGGATTTAACTTTTGCTTTATTCCCCCTAGAGCTCCACACTTTGGCGGCCTCTGGGAAGCGTCAGTAAAATCAGCGAAGACACTGGCTCTGAAGAATATTTCAAACGCATCTCTTACTTTCGAGGAACTACTCACTGTGGAAGGATGTGGAAGCTATCCTTAATTCAAGGCCAATAGCACCCACTTCAGATGATCCCAACGATTTCAATGCTCTCACTCCTGGGCATTTGCTGATTGGATCCGAATTAACGTCAGTACCAGAATCATTACTTTACTATTCCACGGACCGTCCCGGAACGGAACTTCGGTATCTGGATAGATGGCAGCGAGTGACCTATTTGAAACAACAATTCTGGACACTGTGGGCACGGGATTATGTTGATAACTTACAACAACGCAGCAAATGGATTTACGAAAAAGCAAATGTGGCCTTGGGACAACTACTTATAGTACATGAAGACAACGTGCCGGCTCAACATTGGCGTTTAGCAAGAGTAGTGTCTGTAAATGCCGGACCTGATGACAAAATTCGAGTAGTCGAACTTAGAACAGCAAAAGGAATCTTCAAAAGGCCAATTCACAAGATCGCTCCGCTTCCAGAATGATTTATTTGAAAGTTGGTTCTTTCAACAGGGGGAGCATGTTGGAGAAGAACTCCTGAATTTACATTCATTAATTTAATTATTCTGAAATATTAACCATTGGGTTAAATAGCTAAACTATCGATATATCGCATGCTCAAAGAGAGTTCAATCTAGCATCACTGTTGGCTCTCTTCTTGCGTTTCCCTTTACATTTTACTTTGTATTACACTCTCTCGTAGCATATAAGAATTGAAGAATTTACTGTACCAAGAGAACTCGAATGCGACGGACGCATAATAAATGGAAAAATACTAACGTCGGCTAATCTGATTGTGGCAAGGGAAGTTTTGATTCATCGAATCCAACTAGTAGCAGATTATTAATATGTTTTCATCAAAGCTAAGAGCGAAGTTTTTGACAAGTTTAAAAAATTCGAATGTCAAACTGGTAAGAAAATCAAAGCACTGAGGAGCGACAACGGCACTGAGTATAAAAACGGGAGTTTTTCAGCATACCTTGAAAAAAATGGTATCAAGCATGAATTAACCGTACCCTATACACCGCAACAAAATGGAGTTGCCGAGCGTGCCAACAGAACAATAGTAGAGATGGCTAAATGTCTATTGACTCATGCAAATTTATAAGAATTTTATGGGCTGAAGCTGTGAATACTGCAGTTTATTTCCGAAACCGGTGTCCTACAAAAGCCTTAGATGGACATACACCTTTTAAATTTTGGAAATGTCGCTTACCCTCAGTAAAGCACCTAAAAGTTTTTGGATGTCAAGCGTTCGCTTTGGATAAAACAAATAAAAAGAAGTTCCACTCAAAAGGAAAAGAGTACATTTTTATTGGTTATTCCTCTGAAGCTAAAGCATTTCGTCTTTATGATCAAGAAAAGCGTATAATTGTTGAGCGACGTGACGTGAAGTTTGTAGAAAATGAATTAGTGTATGTCCATCTAAGGCTTTTGTAGGACACCGGTTTCGGAAATAAACTGCAGTATTCACAGGGATAAGATTAGGCCACATACTTCTAGGGATAGATTATAAGTAATTAGAACTTAAGCATAATGTCTAGCTTTAAGTACCGTTAAGGACACTAGCCATAAGACCAATGTAAACGTTCTCCTATAAATACCGGGCTTGCGGCCCCAATAAATCACTTCAAGTCAAACCTTGCCTTCGCCTATTTCATGGCGATCCTGCCTACTATCGGCAACAAATAAAATAAAGGCAAAATAAAATAAATCCTTGCCCTACAAAAAAGGCAAAAGTGAAAAAAAAAGGAAGCCGGCTGAAGTATCAATGCCAAAGGATAAAGAAGCGCTACAAAAGGCGTTGGAGGACTGCCCGCTGGACGGACCACAGCCGCTGACTATCGAGGAATACCGAGCCAGGCAACCTGCAGCACGAGCGGAGCTGGTAAGAAGGAGGCGAGAGGAGGACGCGCTGACGGCAATCCCCCTTGTCCTAAGGCCAAAGCGCCGAGGCGGCCACCTGGTCCGCTTTAGGAAGCAACGTGCGGCTCTACTGGCGCAAATCAACAGCGACTTGCCACCACCCTGGGCAGAAGCGTGCAAACTCTGGAGCAGGATAGATGAGTTGGAGAAAACGCACGAGAGAAATCAGCAGGCAAGGCGGCAACAACAACAGAGTTTTAATAATCAATTTAATAAAAAAGAGTGCTCATAATAGCACCTTTGTGGTAAGAGGCGATTTTTGCGCTGCCACTATAAATTAATGTAAATACACAAAAACAAAAAACACAAAAAAAAAAAATGAAATAAAATGGAAAAATATTAATATATTTTGTTTATAAATATCTTTATTTGAATAAGTCTATCATTGCCAAAATACCCTAGAAACAAAAGAAAGAAGAAAACAAAAAAAAAAATCACATATTTTCAAATATACACTAAAATGAAAACTACACAAAAACGAAAAAAAACAAATATATACATAGATAATTAAATAATAAATTGCAAACAGCCTAATATACCCCAACATAACCTAAAGAAGAGCACATGTCAAACATGTGCAGTCAAAAGTGCACAAACAACAAAAGCACACTTGAAAAGCTTGCCGCGATCAAAGCAAACTTTTGAAAAAAAAAGCTCAAGTAAAATTCACAAAGCTTGCAAGCACACAAAGCTTTCTGATCGCAGCAAGCTCAACAAGATCGCCCAATAACGAAGTCTAAATACCCTATAAGAAAAATTACAACATTTTTTTTTTGGAAATAATTAAATATTAGAAAATAGAATTATAAACAATTTGAAAAAAACAATAACAAAAAAAATGAAGTAAGTAAGTCGTCTCGCCGACTTAGGTATACCATACACCAGTAAAGCAAATATTTCAACTTTATTAAACAAATGCATTTTCACATGCTTTTTACAAGCATATCTTAGTATCTCGCTCACTCAATCATACGAGCACCCTAGCGCCCCCACCAGCTGACGGCCAACTCCGGCCTTATGGAAAAACGTTTATATGCATAACTCGACTGTTTTTTGTCCGATTTTGATCAAATTTGGTATTTTGCTAGATATTAGTATTAAATTTAAGTGTGCCAAATTTGATTGCATAAGGTAAAAAAATACAGGAGATAATCAAGTTTTTCAAATTACGGGGGCGGAAAAGGGCGTGGCAAAATTTTTACACATACAAAATGTGTGCATTTACTAAGCGAATATACATACCAAATATGGTGTCTCTAGCTAGAATAGTTTTTGAGATAAACGCTTTTTTTAAATTGCGGGGGCGGAAAGGGGCGTGGCAAAAATTTGAAATAAACTTGATCACTCTACATACTACACGAGTCTACATACCAAATTTGGTGGCTCTAGCTCTTACAGTCTCCGAGATCTAGGTGTTCATACGGACAGACGGACAGACGGACGGACGGACAGACGGACAGACGGACATGGCTAGATCGACTCGGTTGTTGATCCTGATCAAGAATATATATACTTTGTGGGGTCGGAGATGCTTCCTTCTGCCTGTTACATACATTTTGGCGACTTTAATATACCATTTCACCCTATGGGTGTATGGTATAAAAATAGGAGAATCAGAAAATGAAATAATTAAGAGAACAAAATTATTTTAATTAAAAAAAAAAAATAAGATAAAATCAAAATTAACATAATTTCAATGGACCAGAACATAGAAATATTGAAAGAAAAAATTCAGAAAGCATACAAGTGCCTAAATAAAACAATTTATATACACCCTCAAACCATAAACAAACACCTTGAAACTATCTTCGACAGTTATAATAGAATAAAGAGTAGCAGTACAGACATATGCAATGAATCTAGCAGTAAAAGCTTTACTGAGCTAATATACAGTTTAAATAAACAACTAATAAGTATAGCAACAAAACATAATATAAATTCACAATACCGGTAGATTCGAATCTAGAAGCAACTTTTGAACCTCTAGTAGCAAAAGACACAGAAGAACCAGCTGTAAAAGATAACCCAGGAGACATTCAAGATATATCAGGTGTAAAAGATAACCCAGAAAACATTCAAGATAATACAAAACCAAAGATGGTGCAAACAAAGATTGAATTTCTTAATACAGCTTCTAAGCTGATTCAAGAGTATGATGGTGGAGTAGAAACAATTCAAAGTTTCATAGATTCACTGGAATTAATCAACGAAATAAAAGCAGAACATGAAGAAACAGCTATTAAAGTCATAAAAACAAAACTAAAAGGGGACGTTAGACTACTAGTTACTAATGAAAACACTATAAATGGTATAATCCAAACATTAAAGAAAGAAATTAAGGGTGAAACAGTTCAGGTAGCAGAGGCAAGATTAATGAATTTAAAACAAAATGGCAAGAACGCAAATTCATTTATGTCAGAAATAGAAAATCTTACTAAATCATTGAAACGCGCATTCATAACAGACAACGTAAACCCTGAAACAGCAAAGAAATATGCCACTCAAACAGCAGTGAAATCAATCATAAAGAACTGCGATAACGAAAAGGTCAGAACAATAATAGAAGCAGGCAATTTTACTGAAATGAATGATGTTATAGCTAAATTTGTTATTTACATCTACAAATATAGAACAAGATCACAGCGTGTTTTATACTAAAAGAAACAATTACACAAATAGGAACTCGTACAATAATAATAGAAATTATAATAATAATTACCAAAATAGAAACCCTAATGATAATACTAACTATAACAATACTAGGAATTACAATAACTATAGTAATAATTATAATCGAAGAAATTATAACAATAGATATACCAAAACTAATTATCCTCCTAAAACACAACAAAATAATAATGTTAGATTTACAAATGTAGAAGAAAATTCGGAAAACTTCGAAAGTCCTCTGGTGTAAAAAATCGAACAAATAAAATATATAATTTAAATTGCAACCTTAATAGCTACATAACTTTAAACTTTGACGATGTAGGGACAATAAAATTACTATTAGACACAGGAGCTGATGTATCACTAATAAAACAAGAAATATTAAGAAAAGACAATACAGTTAACATACAAAAACGGACAAAACTTAGTGGAATAGGCAAAGACGTCCTATTTACAATAGGCGAAAACAAACTAAAGGTCAGCAACCTCTCAACGGTACACACCTTCCAAGTAATAGAAAATGATTTCCCCATCATATGTGACGGAATCTTGGGGCTTGCACACTCAATTATTCCACCAACAAATTGATAATAGATCCATATAAATCAAGATATAAAATTATAATCAATATAGGGATCAGTCAAAACACACATGTATTCCATATTCCACCTAGAACAGAAAAAATTGTACGCATTACAATATCCTCAAACAACAATAACATCTTTATCCCTAATCAAGAATTACACCCGGGGGTATTCGTCGCAAACACTATTGCTTCTAAGACTAACCCATATGTCCGCATATTAAATACTAACAACACAGACGTGCAAATTACAAATATAAACCTATTAAATGAAAAACTGTACGATTATGAAATCTTAAAAATAGACAAACAACATGATTCAAAACATAAATCCACAATAATGAACAAACTAGCACCCCATTTTCCCGATTTCGTGAAAGAACCTCTACATAAATTATGCTCAGAATTTGATGATGTATTCGCAATAGAATCTGAACAAATATCGTCCAACAATTTCTATAAACAAAAATTAAGACTCAAAGACACAACACCAGTCTACACCAAAAACTACAGGATAGTCAAAAAAACGAAATCAATAAACAAGTGGACAAATTGATCAATGATGATATTATTGAACCATCAATGTCTGAGTTCAATAGTCCGATTTTATTGGTTCCTAAAAAGTCGCTACCTGGCAGCAAGGAAAAACGGTGGAGATTGGTAGTTGATTATAGAAAAATTAACAAACAACTAGTAGCGGATACATTCCCACTACCCAGAATGGACGATATCCTTGACCAGCTAGGACGCGCTAAATACTTCTCTTGTTTAGACTTAATGTCAGGATTTCATCAAGTAGAATTAGAAGAAAAATCGGGACATAACATCATTTTCCACAGATAACGTCTCCTTCAGATTCAAGCGATTACCATATGGATTAAAAATTGCACCAAACTCGTTTCAAAGAATGATGTCCCTTGCGTTCGGGTCTAACACCATCCCAAACATTCCGTTATGTGGATGATCTAATTGTAATTGGGTGCTCTGAAAGTCACATGATTAGAAACTTAAGAAATGTATTTTAAACCTATCGAAAGTATAACTTAAAGTTGCACCCTGATGCAATGCTCTTTCTTCAGACATGAGGTTACTTTTCTAGGACACAAATGCACAAATAAAAGAATTTTACCAAACGAAAGCAAGTTCAAAACGAATCAATACCCGACTCCCAAAAATGGCGACGAAGCCAAAATATTTGTAGCATTCTGTAATTACTGCCGTAGATTCATTCCAAACTTTGCATACCATGCACAATTTATCAATAGATTATCTAGGAAAAATGTAGAATTTATCTGGGATGCAAACTGTCAAGCAGCTTTTGAATACTTAAAAAACAAATTATTAAGCCCACAAATACTTCAATATCCAGATTATAATAAAAAATTCTGTATCACAACTGATGCAAGCAAGATCGCATGTGGAGCCGTCCTCAACCAAGAATTTGATGGACTCCAATTACCCATATCATACGCATCTAAGGCATTTACAAAAGGCGAAAGCAATAAGTCAACAATAGAGCAAGAATTAACAGCAATACATTGGGCAATTCAATATTTCAAAACATACATATACGGGAAAAAATTCCTAATCAGAACTGACCATCAGCCATTAACATACCTATTTTCTCTAAAAAACCCATCGTCAAAGCTTACTAGAATAAGGCTAGATTTAGAAGAGTTCGATTTTACTATAGAATACATCAGGGGACAAGAAAATTTCGCAGCGGATGCTCTCTCCAGAATTGAATTTGAAAATATAAAAAACATAGAAAGTAATAAAATACTTAAAGTAGCAACAAGATCAGAAACAAAAAAATTAATACATAAGGAAAACAAAATTAACAATAGCAGAATAGAAACACCAAGAATATATGAAATAATAAATCCTAGCGAAGCCAAAAAATACGCGCAAATTAAATTCAAAAAATGCAAATGCTTTATTACCAAAAATAAAGAAAAATTACTCTCCTTCAACATAGGCGATTTGATCATTAGTGATAGATCTAGATCGATTCCTTCCAAGGCTTGAAAAAGAAGCCGGTGCTCAAAAAATCTATAAACTGAAGATAGACATGTCAGAAAAACTATTTAGGTCACTTACACCTAATGAACTAAAACAAAAAGGAAAAGACACATTAAAACATTTAGAAATAGCAGTTCTACCCCAAGTAAAAGTAATAACAAATTAAGAAGAAATAAGAAATACATTAAATAAATATCATAATGACCCAATAGAGGGAGGTCACTGGGGGGTAAACAGAACACTAGGAAAAATAAAAAGAGATTTCTTTTGGAAAAATATGTCTCGGGATGTTGCAACATACATCAAAAATTGCGAAAAGTGCAAACTAGCCAAAGTAACCAGACACAACCACTCCCCATTGGTCATAACACCAACCCTGCAACCTCTTTTGACACAATAATAATAGATACAATTGGACCATTACCAAAAACAATGAACGGTAATAAATACGCAGTTACTATTATCTGCGATCTGTCCAAATATCTCATATCAATACCAATACCAAACAAAAGTGCAAAAGCGGTTGCAAAGGCAATATTCGAAAAATTCATTTTAATTTACGGTTCAGTGAAAACAATTCTAACAGACATGGGAACAGAATATATGAATTCAATACTAATAGAACTTTGCAAAAATTTTAACATAACTAAAATTAATTCCACGGCGCACCATCATCAAACTCTTTGAACAGTAGAAAGAAGCCATAGAACTTTCAATGAATACATCACGTCATATATATCCATAAAAAAAGACGATTGGGATGAATATCTAGCATACTTCACATATTGCTTTAACACCACTCCATCCACGGTACATGGTTATGCACCTTTTGAACTAGTCTTTGCAAAACATCCTAAAACTGTCCCATTCTCGTCTGAAACGGTAGAACCCATTTACAACATTGATGATTTCAATAAAGAAATAAAATTTAAATTACAAATAGCACAAAATAGAGCGAAACTGCTTATCGAAAAATATAAAGCATTACAAAAAGAAACATATGATAAAAACACAAAAAAAGTATCGCTAACTGAAGGACAAGACATACTTTTAAAAAATGATACAGGACATAAATTAGATAACAAATACACAGGCAAATATACAATACAGAGCATAGGTCCTAACAATGATATAGTAATAGCGGATGATAAAAACAAAAAGCAAACAGTACATTTAGATAGAATAAAATTAACATAAAAAGGATGTTAGAAAAATATAAATTTTTCTTTTTAAAAAAAGGAGGTGTAGTATACTTTTAGGGATAAGATTAGGCCACATACTTCTAGGGATAGATTATAAGTAATTAGAACTTAAGCATAATGTCTAGCTTTAAGTACCGTTAAGGACACTAGCCATAAGACCAATGTAAACGTTCTCCTATAAATACCGGGCTTGCGGCCCCAATAAATCACTTCAAGTCAAACCTTGCCTTCGCCTATTTCAGTATGAACGCTAATCCATAAAATTAACATAAACAATTAAACACTTGAAATAATAATTTTCCCCCTAACAACCAAAAGCGTGAGAACGCTAACTCCCAACCAAAGGGCTCCCAAATTTAGCTATTAAATATAACCATAAGACATTTTTGTAACCAGTTCTAAATTTTCATTCAAATAATAAAGTACGTTGCTTTTAACTCACAAAAAGTATCTTTTTTTTCCTTATTGGGAAAATTGGATATTTAATTGGCGCAGTCGGTAGGATTGGATAAAAGTTATTCTATCCGTGTTACATATAGAATTTTTATCCGTGTGTTACAAAGAATTGGTGAATAATCATTGTAGTGAACTGTTATTCTATCCGTGCGACGCGTAGATTTGTTATCCGTGCGTTACATAGAATTAGTGAATAATCACTATAAAATTCCGATCCGACATCAAGAACTTACGGGTAGTGCTCAAAAGTCTACAACAGTGAAAAATATTTTCTGCCAACTGTGCGCGGATATATCAACTGTGTGTTGCAACCATTAAATCCAATTGAGGAACAAAAACGCCAACTTGTGTGCGAACAAAAAACCAAAATCCAAAATAAAACATAACCAAAACCCAGAAAATTAACAAAACAAAACACCACAAAAAACACATCAACAAAACAAAACATCACCAAAACCCAGAAAAAAAAAAAAAAAAACAAAACATCACTAAAACCCAGAAAATCAAAAAAAAAATAAAACACCACTAAAACAAAAAAAAGAAGAAATAAAATGGCTGTAGAACTCACCGAAGCCCACCTCAATCAAGCACTGTCTTCGTTAAGACAGGTGGCAAATTATGATGGAGCTCCAGAGAATCTGACGTCATTCATAAGGAGATAGATTTTATTATGCACCTATATCCAACCCATGATATAAGGCAGCATAACATATTGTTCAGTGCAATCGAGATGCAGCTCACTGGAGAAGCACAACGGCTCTCACAAATTGGACAAGCCAACACCTGGCCGGAACTAATGACACTCCTCATCAATGAATTAAAGACGCAGACCCCCTGTGAGGAGCTTCTTCGACGCCTCTACAACACCAACTATGCAGGAAATCTTCGTAAGTTTGTAACAGAATTAGAAGATAAGTCCTATATTATCACAAACAAATTAAGTCTAGAAAACGATGCAAATAACACCGCTCTTTATACAAACGCGTTAAATAACACTATAAAAGACGTAATAAACAAAAAATTACCCGATAGATTATTTATGACGTTAGCTAGATACGATATAACCAGTCAGCAAATTGAAGCAAGTAGCTCAAAGAGAAGGGTTATACGAGAATAGTATAACAGAAATAAGAAAATCAAATCAAAGCCAAAATCAGAATCAAAAAGGTGGAAAAACTTTTGTACCCAATAGTACTCCGTCTCAAACAAAACAATCAGATACAACACAAAACCAAAAACTATTCCAAGAATTTCAACAAAAATTAAATATTGACAGGGCTCAAAATCCAATGAATAGTCAACAGCAAAACAACTATTCAAAGAATAATGTAGCAAACCAGCCTACAAAAAGGCAAAGAGAAAGTAATAGTGGAATTAGCAAAATGGACACTTTCGAAAATTTTCATCAGAATGCCTCGGATCAATCGGAAGAAGAGATAGAGACAAGTCCTTCATCAGAATGATGATGAACAATAAACCTTTGAGATGTGTAGTCGACTCAGGCTCTTCAATTAATATAATGTCCGAAAACTTTTTTAATTTCAAAACCTATTTAGGAGATTCCAAAATTCACATGATTGAAGGAGCAGTAGAACTAAAAGAAATTATTTTCCTTGCACCCAGCAAACTTTGTCCGACAGAACAAAAATTTTATATCCATAAATTTTCTAATAAATACGACATGTTGATAGGCAGAACTTTCCTAAAAGCCTGCAAAGCACAAATAAATTATGAAGAAGAATACGCAGAATTAGGAAACTATACATTTTGTTTTAGAGATGTTGAAGAAATAGAAGAACAAAACATAGAAGTTTGGACCCACCCACAGAAAGGGACCCGGAAACAAATTTTGCGATTGAAAACGAAATAATAGAAAGCAATGAGTATAGACTCGACCATTTAAACAACGAAGAAACTCAAAAACTAAAAAAGGTCTTGTACGAATTCAGTGACATTCAGTACCGCGAAGGTGAAAATTTGACTTTCACGAGTACAATAAAGCACTCTATTCATACAAAACATGAGGACCCAATCTATAAACGACCATACAAATATCCCCAAACATTTGATATGGAAGTCAACAAACAAATAAATGAAATGATTGAACAGGGTATCATTCGAAAATCGAATTCCCCCTATTGTTCACCTATTTGGATCGTTCCAAAAAAAGGAGATGCTTCCAAGAAACAAAAATTCAGATTAGTCATTGACTATCGAAATCTAAATGAAGTACAATAGATGACAAATTTCCAATTCCAGTCATGGACGAAATTCTCGACAAACTGGGAAAATGCCAATACTTTACCACCATTGATTTAGCTAAGGGATTTCATCAAATTCAAATGGATCCTGAATCTATTGCAAAAACAGCTTTCTCAACTAAACATGGCCATTACGAATACACACGTATGCCATTTGGTCTTAAAAATGCCCCAGCAACATTCCAAAGATGCATGAATAATCTTTTGGAAGACCTTATTTATAAAAATTGCCTTGTTTATCTGGATGACATCATTGTGTACTCCACTTCATTGGAGGAACACATACTATCACTCAGAAAGGTATTTAACAAACTAAGAGAAGCTAATCTTAAACTCCAACTTGACAAATGCGAATTTATGAAAAAGGAAACAGCATTCCTTGGTCATATAATAACAACTGAAGGTATAAAACCTAACCCAGATAAAGTCAAAGCAATTCAAAAATTTCCGATACCCAAAACTCCAAAAGAAATTAAATCATTCTTAGGATTATGCGGATTCTTCAGGAAATTTATACCCAACTTTGCACATATTGCAAAACCTTTAACTCTAGGATTAAAGAAAGGAGCTAAAATAAATATAAACGACCCAAATTATATTTCATCCTTCGAAAAATTAAAATATCTCCTTATGAATGATCCTATACTTGCATATCCCGATATCAAAAAACCATTTTTCCTAACCACAGATGCTAGCAACATAGCTTTAGGTGCGTTCCTCTCACAGGACCATAGACCTATTTCTTATGGTAGTAGAACACTTAACGAACACGAACTTAATTATTCAGCCATAGAAAAGGAATTACTATCTATTGTATGGGCAACCAAATATTTTAGGCCATACCTTTTCGGTAGAAAGTTCGAGATTCTAAGCGACCATAAGCCTTTAGTATGGCTCAACAATATAAAGGAACCAAATATGAAGCTTCAAAGATGGAAAATAAAACTAAATGAGTTTGATTACAAAATTAAATATTTACGTGGCAAAGAAAATCATGTAGCAGATGCCCTTTCCAGAGTTAAAATAGATGAAACCTTTTTAGGATCAACAGAAAGCACAGCAGCTACAATACATAGTGCTCACGAGGATAATGAAAACTACATTCCAATAGTAGAAAGACCCATTAATTATTACAACAGACAAATAGAATTCATTAGAGGTTCAGAAGACAAAGCAGAAACAACAACTTACTTTTACAAAACAAACATAAAAATAACATACAAAGAAATGACCAATGCTTACGCAAGGGATATAATCATAAGATATCTTTGCAGTAAGAACACTGTACTATATTTTCATAATGAACAAGATTTTCCCATATTCCAACAAGCTTTTATCGAAATAATACAACCAAACGCAAATACAAAAACCTCGAAATCTAGCATTAAGTTAGAGGACCTTCAAACGTTTGCACAATTTAAAGAAATAATCCTAAAACAACATAAAGAATTATTACATCCAGGAATTGAAAAAACGATTATTTTGTTTAAAGAAAAATATTATTTTCCCGATTTTCAAAACCTAATTCAAAACATTATTAATGAATGCTCAGTATGCAATATCGCAAAGACAGAAAATAGAAATACAAAACTAACTTTTGAAATAACACCAGAACTTTTTAATATCAGAGAAAAATACGTCATGGACTTTTACATGATCGACAATTTACAATTCCTTTCATGCATTGACATTTACTCGAAATTTGCAACACTTGTAGAAGTAAAGTCTAGAGATTGGTTAGAAGCCAAGAGAGCAATTATGAAAGTATTCACTGAAATGGGCAAACCAATAGAAATAAAATCAGACAAAGATTCAGCATTTCTGTGTATAGCACTAAAAAATTGGCTACAAGAAGAAAATGTAAAGTTAGAAATCACATCAAGTAAAAACGGCATCTCAGACGTAGAAAGATTCCATAAAACAGTAAATGAAAAACTCAGAATTATAAATAGTGAAAATGACATCGAAGATAAATTACTTAAATTTGAAAAAATTCTCTACATATACAACCATAAGACGAGACATAAAACAACTAACCGAACACCAGCGGACATTTTTATCTATGCAGGATCCCCCGACTATAATACCCAAACAAAAAAAATACATCAAATAAACAATTTAAATGAAGATAGACACGACTTCGAAATCGACACTAGATTTTAACAAGCACCATTAGTAAAGTCAAAAACGACAAATCCATTCAAAGACAGGAGAAATAAATCAGTTAGAAACATTTTGAAGAAAGAAATAGAGGACAAAAAGTTACACACTACAAATCAAAATTCAAGAAGAAAAAGAAAGTTAATAAAAGCAAATACGACAATTAATTAATTACAGGTCAACAACTCAAGATGACTTTTTTATGCATCATGCTATTCTTAACATTAAAATCAACATGCAGTCAATCCATTGACATAAACCCAGTAAAAGCACCAAACGGTTACTTAATATTTAAAACAGGAACCATGGACATACCGACAAACTTTAAATATCATTATTTAAAAGTGAATTTAACTCTAATAGACATTACATATAATAATTTAATGCAACAAGCACAAGAATTTAAAAACCTAATCCATATTAGGTTTAACAGAAAAACTAAGTAGGGAAATTAATGGAATACACATTGTAAAACGTAATAAACGAGGACTAATTAACGGAATTGGTTCAATATACACATATCTTTTTGGTACTCTTGATCAGGAAGATAAAGATGAATTAGAAGAAAAAATAAATAATCTTGAAAGCAATAGCGTACAAGCAAACGAACTAAATTACGTAATAGACACTGTTAATAAAGGTTTAGAACTAATAAACAACCTCAGGGAAGAAAAAGAAACATCAGTAAGATTAGAAGTTCTAATCTTTAATTTTGAGCATTTCACAGAATACATTGAAGACATAGAAATGGGCATGCAGCTCACTAGACTAGGAATTTTCAACCCAAAACTTCTAAAACATAATCACTTAAGTCATGTTAATTCGGAAAAACTATTGAATACAAAAACTTCCATCTGGCTTAAACCAAACGAGATATTTATCATTTCAAACATTCCTCAAGAAATAATAAAAACCCCTATCTTTGAGATACTTCCTTATCCAGACGACAATAAAAATATTTTGACAGAAAATTCATACGATAAATACTATTTTAATAACAACACTTTGTTCAATAAAACACAAAACAAATAGAAACTAACGAATGTATAATAGGCATTTTAAATCAAATCCCAACCACTTGTAAATACACTAATTGTAAGACATATAGGAATTTTCAAACTAATTACATTGAACCAAACATAATTGTAGCATGGAATCTACCAAAAACTAAACTTAATCAAAATTACGTAAACAACGAATTAATAATATTAGGCAATAACATAATAAAAATTTACGATTGTGCCTTACAACTAAACGAAATATCAATAATAAATTCATTGCTTGACTATAGCCAAAGCATTTATGTAACAAACAATATCACCAGGCTAGAACCTCTTTCCTTTATCCAAACAAAAGAGATAATTAACGAACATACGAAATATTATACTGCATTTCAAACTATTACATTAACCACTTTTATACTTACTATAATAAGTTTGATTACATACTTAATCTATAAGTTTAAGGCAATGCCACAAAAATTAATAATTAAGCATTTTCGATCAAATAACAATCGTGGTCCCACAGACATAATCGAAACCCCAATTGTTGAAAAAATTGAGTTCCAAATTATAAACAAAATTGATACTCCAATATTTACAGCTGAGAAAAACCCTCGCTATATCCCAATCTATCCTCCTGAGGACAGGTTATTTTCTTTAGGATGGGGGAGTCATATATCCAACTCCAATACCCAATAACATATAAATATTTCGCCCCCTAAAATTCATAACTTTAAAGTAAACATCCGTTTTTATAAACAATTGTCCCCTCAAAACCAAAGCGTATGAACGCTAATCCATAAAATTAACATAAACAATTAAACACTTGAAATAATAATTGTCCCCCTAACAACCAAAGCGTGAGAACGCTAACTCAGCAATTAAAATCGGACCAATCAAATCAACGAAATATCAATCACGCCACCAAAGGGCTCCCAAATTTAGCTTATAATAACCATAAGACATTTTTGTAACCAGTTCTAAGTTTTCATTCAAATAATAAAGTACGTTGCTTTTAACTCACAAAACATATCTTTTTTTTTCCTTATTGGGAAAATTGGATATTTAATTGGCGCAGTCGGTAGGATTGGAAAAATGTTATTCCATCCGTGTTACATATAGAATTGTTATCCGTGTGTTACATAGAATTGGTGAATAACCACTGTAGTGAACTGTTATTCTATCCGTGCGACGCGTAGAATTGTTATCCGTGCGTTACATAAAATTAGTGAGTAATCACTACAAACACTATCAACTGTGTGTTGCAACCAAAGAAAAAAAAATATTTACGCCAACTGTGCGCGAAAATATTAACTGTGTGTTACAACTATTAAATCCAATTGAGGAACAAAAAACGCCAACTTGTGTGCGAACAAAAAACCAAAATCCAAAATAAACATAACCAAACCCCAGAAAATTAACAAAACAAAACACCACAAAAAACCCAGAAGATCAACAAAACAACACATCACTAAAACCCAGAAAAAAAATACAAAACAACACATCACTAAAACCCAGAAAAAAAAAAACAAAACCAAACATCACTAAAACCCAGAAAATCAAAAAAAATAAAACACCACTAAAACAAAAAAAAAAAGAAGAAATAAAATGGCTATAGAACTCACCGAAGCCCACCTCAATCAAGCACTGTCTTCGTTAAGACAGGTGGCAAATTACGATGGAGTTCCAGAAAATCTGACGTCGTTTATAAGGAGGATAGATTTTATTATGCTCCTATATCCAACCCATGATATAAGGCAACATAACATATTGTTCAGTGCAATCGAGATGCAGCTCACTGGAGAAGCACAACGGCGATAGATTATTTATGACGTTAGCTAGATACGATATAACCACAGTCAGCAAATTGAAGCAAGTAGCTCAAAGAGAAGGGTTATACGAGAGAAATAACAGAAATCAGAAAATCAAATCAAAGCCAAAATCAAAATCAAAGACAGAAAATAGAAATACAAAACTAACTTTTGAAATAACACCAGAACTTTTTAATATCAGAGAAAAATACGTCATGGACTTTTACATGATCGACAATCAATTCCTTTCATGCATTGAAGAAATAGAGGACAAAAAGTTACACACTACAAATCAAAATTCAAGAAGAAAAAGAAAGTTAATAAAAGCAAATACGACAATTAATTAGTTACAGGTCAACAACTCAAGATGACTTTTTATACCCTTGCAAAAGGGTATATTAATTTTGGTCAGAAGTGTGCAACGCATAGAAGGAAGCATTTCCGACCATATAAAGTATATATATTCTTGATCAGCACGACGAGACGAGTTCAAATAGCCATGTCCGTCCGTCCGTCCGTCCGTCCGTCCGTCCGTCCGTCCGTCTGTCCGTCCGTCTGGATCAACGCAAACTCCTCCTAGACCGTAAGAGCTACAGAGCTGAAATTTTGCATGTAGGCTTGTATATACTGCAGGCGTTGTATATCTCGGATTCAGCCGGATCGGATCACTATATCATATAGCTCCCATAGAAATGGCAAAGTCACGAACAGTGACTTTTCTTAATAACTTCGTTATTTTCTGAGGTATTGTCGTGAAATTAAATATTGGTGAGTTAATTACACATATAAACGACTATGCCAAATTTGATCAAGATCGGGTGACTATATCATATAGCTCCCATAGGAACGATCTTTCGAAAACAGTGACTTTGGTGAATAACTTCGTTACTTTTGACGCGATTGCTTTCAAATTAAACATTTGTTAGTTTAATATATCTGTTGATGACTGTGCCAAATTTGATAAGGATCGGGTAACTATATCATATAGCTCCCATAGGAACGATCGGTGGAAAACAGTGACTTTGTCCAATAACTTCGTTATTTCCTATGCTACGATTGCTGGCCGTTCTGTCGCAAACATTAGCCTTATTAGATAAAACGTTTTTCCACTTTGATGGCTATAGGTAAGGAAAGAGTTACCAAAAAAGTTGCAAGGGTATACAAACTTTGACGCGGTCGAAGTTAGCCCCGGCCCTCTGGTTTATACTTTGAATATCATTATTTAAAAGTGAATTTAACTCTAATAGACATTACATATAATAATTTAATGCAACAAGCACAAGAATTTAAAAACCTAATCCATATTCAATACTTAACAGAAAAACTAAGTAGGGAAATTAATGGAATACACATTGTAACACGTAATAAACGAGGACTAATTAACGGAATTGGTTCAATATACAAATATCTTTTTGGTACTCTTGATCAGGAAGATAAAGATGAATTAGAAGAAAAAATAAATAATCTTGAAAGCAATAGCGTACAAGCAAACGAACTAAATTACGTAATAGACACTGTTAATAAAGGTTTAGAAGTAATAAACAACCTCAGGGAAGAAAAAGAAACATCAGTAAGATTAGAAGTTCTAATCTTTAATTTTGAGCATTTCACAGAATACATTGAAGACATAGAAATGGCCATGCAGCTCACTAGACTAGGAATTTTCAACCCAAAACTTCTAAAACATAATCATTTAAGTCATGTTAATTCGGAAAAACTATTGAATACAAAAACTTCCACCTGGCTTAAACCAAGTTCAAACCAGATATTTATCATTTCAAACATTCCTCAAGAAATAATAAAAACCCCTATCTTTGAGATACTTCCTTATCCAGACGAGAATAAAAATATTTTGACAGAAAATTCATACGATAAATACTATTTTAATAACAACACTTTGTTCAATAAAAACACAAAACAAATAGAAACTAACGAATGTATAATAGGCATTTTAAATCAAATCCCAACCACTTGTAAATACACTAAGACATATAAGAATTTTCAAACTAATTACATTGAACCAAACATAATTGTAACATGGAATCTACCAAAAACTAAACTTAATCAAAATTGCGTAAACAACGAATTAATAATAGAAGGCAATAACATAATAAAAATTTACGATTGTGCCTTACAACTAAACGAAATATCAATAATAAATTCATTGCTTGACTATAGCCAAAGCATTTATAACAAACAATATCACCAGGCTAGAACCTATTTCCTTTATCCAAACAAAAGAGATAATTAACGAACATACGAAATATTATACTGCATTTCAAACTATTACATTAACCACTTTTATACTTACTATAATAAGTTTGATTACATACTTAATCTATAAGTTTAAGGCAATGCCACAAAAATTAATAATTAAGCATTTTCGATCAAATAACAATCGTGGTCCCACAGACATAATCGAAACCCCAATTGTTGAAAAAATTGAATCCCAAATTATAAACAAAATTGATACTCCAATATTTACAGCTGAGAAAAACCCCTCGCTATATCCCAATGTATCCGCCTGAGGACAGGCTATTTTCTTTAGGATGGAGGAGTCATATATCCAACTCCAATACCCAATAATATATAAATATTTCGCCCCCTAAAATTCATAACGTTAAAGTAAACATCCGTTTTTATAAACAATTGTCCCCCTTAAAACCAAAGCGTATGAACGCTAATCCATAAAATTAACATAAACAATTAAACACTTGAAATAATAATTGTCCCCCTAACAACCAAAAGCGTGAGAACGCTAACTCAGCAATTAAAATCGGACCAATCAAATCATCGAAATATCAATCACGCCAACAAAGGGCTCCCAAATTTAGCTTATAAATATAACCATAAGACATTTTTGTAACCAGTTCTAAGTTTTCATTCAAATAATAAAGTACGTTGCTTTTAACTCACAAAAAATATCTTTTTTTTCCTTATTGGGAAAATTGGATATTTAATTATATATACTTAGATGTACAATAATAATAATAATATTTCAATCGAAGAGATAGTGAGTTATGTCCGTATTGGATAGTTCCGAAATTTTGGACAGATCTGAAAAAATTAGTAGAAGCTATGGCATTTGTGTGCGGGAGCTGGACTTCAACGCAGAGTGGATAAACACCCCCTGCAATCATTCATTTCACATTAGTTGCTTTTCGCTTCGCGAAGGAGCTAAATCAGTGTGTCCAGTTTGACGTACTTCCGCGCAGTCCGATGTTACTAATTTGGCGGATGAGTTACTGTTAGCAGGCGTCGTCTACAAGCGGAACTTAAGATCATCACGTACCGTAGCAGGATCAACTGAGGCTAATTTGGAAATGGAACCACAGGCCGACACGCCAGAGGTATTCGACCTGCCGGCATCGGGAGCAAGCATAGATCAAGTAATATCCCGAGCTCTTTCCGAAGGCCTTACCCAAATGAATCAGGTAGTAGCTCAATCAATGACTCAGGTCTCCCAAATGACCCAGTCTTTAGAGATAACCCTACAACGAGCGGCGTCTAATGGCCCACCACTTCCAGGAAGCGTAGCATCTAGAGCATCCATCCCACCCTCGGGAGAAAGACAAACCTTTGAACCTTTATTTCAAATCCCTCCACGGGCAGTCAAGGTCAACGACCCAATCAGACTACGTATACAATTATCGCTAGGATGAATGGTGGAGCATCGCCAACCTCCAAATAATTACGAATTGGAAAATTCGATTTTCAGGTCATTCGTCCATATCGGTAGATGACTTTATATATAGAGTCGAGGCCCTCACAAAACGAAACATTCAATAATGATTTAGAACTGGTATCCCGCTACGCGAGCGACTTATTTGAAGGAGCTGCTAGCGACTGGTTATGGAGGTTTCAGCGGAGCGGTCCACTCGTGACCTAGTCACAGCTCCGGGTGGCACTAAAAGTACCGTTTTAAAACGTTTCAACGAAAACAACGTCCAAATGAATTGTTTGATGTTTTTTAGGTACTGGGCGCTAGACTAGCAGTTGCATTGACACAGTCTGCATAGTTAGATGTGCTGTCGAAAAGTGCACTCAAACTGAACCCGGTGAATTCTCGGTGGATTCCTCACTACCAACTTTTCGCAACCGCCCCAACTATTCCTTGGCACCTGCGAGAGTTTCAATCTCCACTATGTGCAAATACAAAAAAGATGCGGGGAATTAAGCGTTTAATTCAATATAGAAAAAAACATAAATTAGAGCAAACTGCGGTTTTAGATTCAATGATAGATGATTTGATTGGCGGCCGTAGGCAGATGTGAACCTCTCTTTGGAAGAGAAGGGTCTTGTGGACACTGGATTAATTAGTTGTGTAGGGGGAAATTTGGCGGCGGAATTGTAAAAACCATGGTGGATACAGCAGATGGACAAAAGCAAGCAATTGTAGGAAAGACTCTTACATCAGTTAGCTTTCAAGGAATCGAAAAACCACAAACTCTTTATGTTGTACCCTCGCTGGCACTGAATCTCTATTTAGGCATAGACTTTTGGAGAGCCTTTAATTTGTTACCGGCCTTTTGGCGCCTGAAGGAAAAGAATAGCAAATAACGATAGCGAATTAAACTTGTCATTATCCGAATCCCAGAAAAACCACTTAGTTAAAACCATTTAATTGTTTCCATCCTTCGAGGCAAAACGATTAAGAAAAATCAGCTGGCTGTCACATCAAATCAATGTAGGTGATGCAAAAGCGATCAAGCAGCGGCACTATGCTGAATCTCCGGCCATAGGAAAATTAATGTATCAAGAGATAGATCGTATGCTTGCCCTTGCGGTAATCGAAGAATCAAATATCCCGTGGTCATCACCAGTAGTACTGGTGCGCAAACCAGGAAAACTTCGATTATGTATTGAAAGTCGAAAACTTAATGAAGTCACGATTAATGAAGTAAGTAAGTCGTCTCGCCGACTTAGGTATACCATACACCAGTAAAGCAAATATTTCAACTTTATTAAACAAATGCATTTTCACATACTTTTTACAAGCATATCTTAGTATCTCGCTCACTCAATCATACGAGCACCCTAGTTTGATTGCATAAGGTAAAAAAAAACGGGAGATAATCAAGTTTTTCAAATTACGGGGGCGGAAAAGGGCGTGGCAAAATTTTAATACATACAAAATGTGTGCATTTACTAAGCGAATATACATACCAAATATGGTGTCTCTAGCTGGAATAGTTTTTGAGATAAACGCTTTTTTTTAATTGCGGAGGCAAAAAGGGGCGTGGCAAAAATTTGAAATAAACTTGATCACTCTACATACTACACGAGTCTACATACCAAATTTGGTGGCTCTAGCTCTTACAGTCTACGAGATCTAGGTGTTCATACGGACAGACGGACGGACGGACGGACGGACGGGCGGACGGACGGACGGACGGACAGACGGACATGGCTAGATCGACTCGGTTGTTGATCCTGATCAAGAATATATAATTAAATATTCGATTTTCTCGATAAGGAAAAAAAAGATATTTTTCGTGAGTTAAGTAACGTACTTTATTATTTGAAAGAAAACTTAGAACTGATTACAAAAATGTCTTATGGTTATATTTATAGCTAAATTTGGGAGCCCTTTGGTGGCGTGGTTGATATTTCGACGATTTGATTGGTCCGATTTTAAGTGCTGAGTTAGCGTTCTCACGCCTTTGGTTGTTAGGGGGACAATTATTATTTCAAGTGTTCAATTGTTTATGTTAGTTTTTATGGATTAGCGTTCATACGCTTTGGTTTTGAGGGGACAATTATTACTTCAAGTGTTCGATTGTTTATGTTAATTTTTATGGATTAGCGTTCATACGCTTTGGTTTTGAGGGGGACAATTGTTTACGTTATGATTTTTAGGGGCCGAAATATTTATATGTTATTGGGTATTGGAGTCGGATATATGACTCCCCCATCCTAAAGAAAATAGCCTGTCCTCAGGCGGATACATTGGGATATAGCGAGGGGTTTTTCTCAGCTGTAAATATTGGAGTATCAATTTTGTTTATAATTTGGGACTCGATTTTTTCAACAATTGGGGTTTCGGTTATGTCTGTGGGACCACGATTGTTATTTGATCGGAAATGCTTAATAATTAATTTTTGTGGCATTGCCTTAAACTTATAGATTAAGTATGTAATCAAACTTATTATAGTAAGTATAAAAGTGGTTAATGTAATAGTTTGAAATGCAGTATAATATTTCGTATGTTCGTTAATTATCTCTTTTGTTTGGATAAAGGAAATAGGTTCTAGCCTGGTGATATTGTTTGTTACATAAATGCTTTGGCTATAGTCAAGTAATGAATTTATTATTGATATTTCGTTTAGTTGTAAGGCACAATCGTAAATTTTTATTATGTTATTGCCTTCTATTATTAATTCGTTGTTTACGCAATTTTGATTAAGTTTAGTTTTTGGTAGATTCCATGTTACAATTATGTTTGGTTCAATGTAATTAGTTTGAAAATTCTTATATGTCTTAGTGTATTTACAAGTGGTTGGGATTTGATTTAAAATGCCTATTATACATTCGTTAGTTTCTATTTGTTTTGTGTTTTTATTGAACAAAGTCTTGTTATTAAAATAGTATTTATCGTATGAATTTTCTGTCAAAATATTTTTATTCTCGTCTGGATAAGGAAGTATCTCAAAGATAGGGGTTTTTATTACTTCTTGAGGAATGTTTGAAATGATAAATATCTCGTTTGAACTTGGTTTAAGCCAGGTGGAAGTTTTTGTATTCAATAGTTTTTCCGAATTAACATGACTTAAGTGATTATGTTTTAAAAGTTTTGGGTTAAAATTCCTAATCTAGTGAGCTGCATGCCCATTTCTATGTCTTCAATGTATTCTGTGAAATGCTCAAAATTAAAGATTAGAACTTCTAATCTTACTTCTTTTTCTTTTTCTTCCTGAGGCTGTTTATTACTTCTAAACCTTTATTAACAGTGTCTATTACGTAATTTAGTTCGTTTGCTTGTACGCTATTGCTTTCAAGATTATTTATTTTTTCTTCTAATTCATCTTTATCTTCCTGATCAAGAGTACCAAAAAGATATTTGTATATTGAACCAATTCCGTTAATTAGTCCTCGTTTGTTACGTTTTACAATGTGTATTCCATTAATTTCCCTACTTAGTTTTTCTGTTAAGTATTGAATATGGATTAGGTTTTTAAATTCTTGTGCTTGTTGCATTAAATTATTATATGTAATGTCTATTAGAGTTAAATTCACTTTTAAATAATGATATTCAAAGTTTGTCGGTAAGTCCATGGTTCCTGTTTTAAATATTAAGTAACCGTTTGGTGCTTTTACTGGGTTTATGTCAATGGATTGACTGCATGTTGATTTTAATGTTAAGAATAGCATGATGCATAAAAAAGTCATCTTGAGTTGTTGACCTGTAATTAATTAATTGTCGTATTTGCTTTTATTAACTTTCTTTTTCTTCTTGAATTTTGATTTGTAGTGTGTAACTTTTTGTCCTCTATTTCTTTCTTCAAAATGTTTCTCGTCTAACTGATTTATTTCTCCTGTCTTTTTGAATGGATTTGTCGTTTTTGACTTTACTAATGGTGCTTGTTTAAATCTAGTGTCGATTTCGAAGTCGTGTCTATCTTCATTTAAATTGTTTATTTGATGTATTTTTCTTGTTTGGGTATTATAGTCGGGGGATCCTGCATAGATAAAAATGTCCGCTGGTGTTCGGTTAGTTGTTTTATGTCTCGTCTTATGATTGTATACGTAGAGAATTTTTTCAAATTTAAGTAATTTATCTTCGATGTCATTTTCACTATTTATAATTCTGAGTTTTTCATTTACTGTTTTATGGAATCTTTCTACATCTGAGATGCCGTTTTTACTTGATGTGATTTCTAACTTTACATTTTCTTCTTGTAGCCAATTTTTTAGTGCTATACACAGAAATGCTGAATCTTTGTCTGATTTTATTTCTATCGGTTTGCCCATTTCAGTAAATACTTTCATAATTGCTCTCTTGGCTTCTAACCAATCTCTAGACTTTACTTCTACAAGTGTTGCAAATTTCGAGTAAATGTCAATGCATGAGAGGAATTGTAAATTGTCGATCATGTAAAAGTCCATGACGTATTTTTCTCTGATATTAAAAAGTTCTGGTGTTATTTCAAAAGTTAGTTTTGTATTTCTATTTTCTGTCTTTGCGATATTGCATACTGAGCATTCATTAATAATGTTCTGAATTAGGTTTTGAAAATCGGGAAAATAATATTTTTCTTTAAACAAATTAATCGTTTTTTCAATTCCTGGATGTAATAGTTCTTTATGTTGTTTTAGGATTATTTCTTTAAATTGTGCAAACGTTTGAAGGTCCTCTAACTTAATGCTAGATTTCGAGGTTTTTGTATTTGCGTTTGGTTGTATTATTTCGATAAAAGCTTGTTGGAATATGGGAAAATCTTGTTCATTATGAAAATATAGTACAGTGTTCTTACTGCAAAGATATCTTATGATTATATCCCTTGCGTAAGCATTGGTCATTTCTTTGTATGTTATTTTTATGTTTGTTTTGTAAAAGTAAGTTGTTGTTTCTGCTTTGTCTTCTGAACCTCTAATGAATTCTATTTGTCTGTTGTAATAATTAATGGGTCTTTCTACTATTGGAATGTAGTTTTCATTATCCTCGTGAGCACTATGTATTGTAGCTGCTGTGCTTTCTGTTGATCCTAAAAAGTTTTCATCTATTTTAACTCTGGAAAGGGCATCTGCTACATGATTTTCTTTGCCAGGTAAATATTTAATTTTGTAATCAAACTCATTTAGTCTTACTTTCCATCTTTGAAGTTTCATATTTGGTTCTTTTATATTGTTGAGCCATACTAAAGGCTTATGGTCGCTTAGAATCTCGAACTTTCTACCGAAAAGGTATGGCCTAAAATATTTAGTTGCCCATACAATAGATAGTAATTCCTTTTCTATGGCTGAATAATTAAGTTCGTGTTCGTTAAGTGTTCTACTACCATAAGAAATAGGTCTATGGTCCTGTGAAAGGAACGCACCTAAAGCTATGTTGCTGGCATCTGTGGTTAGGAAAAATGGTTTTTTGAAATCGGGATATGCAAGTATAGGATCATTCATAAGGAGATATTTTAATTTTTCAAAGGATGAAATGTAATTTGGGTCGTTTATATTTATTTTAGCTCCTTTCTTTAATCCTAGAGTTAAAGGTTTTGCAATATGTGCAAAGTTGGGTATAAATTTCCTGAAGAATCCGCATAATCCTAAGAATGATTTAATTTCTTTTGGAGTTTTGGGTATCGGAAAATTTTGAATTGCTTTGACTTTATCTGGGTTAGGTTTTATACCTTCTGTTGTTATTATATGACCAAGGAATGCAGTTTCCCTTTTCATAAATTCGCATTTGTCAAGTTGGAGTTTAAGATTAGCTTCTCTTAGTTTGTTAAATACCTTTCTGAGTGATAGTATGTGTTCCTCCAATGAAGTGGAGTACACAATGATGTCATCCAGATAAACAAGGCAATCCTTATAAATAAGGTCTTCCAAAAGATTATTCATGCATCTTTGGAATGTTGCCGGGGCATTTTTAAGACCAAATGGCATACGTGTGTATTCGTAATGGCCATGTTTAGTTGAGAAAGCTGTTTTTGCAATAGATTCAGGATCCATTTGAATTTGATGAAATCCCTTAGCTAAATCAATGGTGGTAAAGTATTGGCATTTTCCTAGTTTGTCGAGAATTTCGTCCATAACTGGGATTGGAAATTTGTCGTCTATTGTGACTTCATTTAGATTTCGGTAGTCAATGACTAATCTGAATTTTTGTTTCTTGGAAGCATCTCCTTTTTTTGGGACGATCCAAATGGGTGAACAGTAGGGGGAATTCGATTTACGAATGATACCCTGTTCAATCATTTCATTTATTTGTTTGTTGACTTCCATATCAAATGTTTGGGGATATTTGTATGGTCGTTTATAGATTGGGTCCTCATGTTTTGTATGAATAGAGTGCTTTATTGTACTCGTGAAAGTCAAATTTTCACCTTCGCGATACTGAATGTCACTGAATTCGTACAAGACCTTTTTTAATTTTTGAGTTTCTTCGTTGTTTAAATGGTCGAGTCTATACTCATTACTTTCTATTATTTCGTTTTCAATCGCAAAATTTGTTTCCGGGTCCCTTTCTGTGGGTGGGTCCAAAACTTCTATGTTTTGTTCTTCTTCTATTTCTTCAACATCTCTAAAATAAAATGTATAGTTTCCTAATTTTGCGTATTCTTCTTCATAATTTATTTGTGCTTTGCAGGCTTTTAGGAAAGTTCTGCCTATCAACATGTCGTATTTATTTGAAAATTTATGGATATAAAATTTTTGTTCTGTCGGACAAAGTTTGCTGGGTGCAAGGAAAATAATTTCTTTTAGTTCTACTGCTCCTTCAATCATGTTAATTTTGGAATCTCCTAAATAGGTTTTGAAATTAAAAAAGTTTTCGGACATTATATTGATTGAAGAGCCTGAATCGACTACACATCTCAAAGGTTTATTGTTCATCATTATTCTGATGAAGGACTTGTCTCTATCTCTTCTTCCGATTGATCCGAGGCATTCTGATGAAAATTTTCGGATGTATCCATTTTGCTAATTCCACTATTACTTTCTCTTTGCCTTTTTGTAGGCTGGTTTGCTACATTATTCTTTGAATAGTTGTTTTGCTGTTGATTATTCATTGGATTTTGAGCCCTGTCAATATTTAATTTTGTTGAAATTCTTGGAATAGTTTTTGGTTTGGTATTGTATCTGATTGCTTTGTTTGAGACGGAATTGTACTATTGGGTACAAAAGTTTTTCCACCTTTTTGATTCTGATTTTGGCTTTGATTTGACTTTCTTATTTCTGTTATACTATTTTCGTATAACCCTTCTCTTTGAGCTACTTGCTTCAATTTACTGACTGTGGTTATATCGTATCTAGCTAATGTCATGAATAATCTATCGGGTAATTTTTTATTTATTACGTCTTTGATGGTGTTATTTAACGCGTTTGTATAGAGCGCGGTGTTATTCGCATCGTTTTCTAGACTTAATTTGTTTGTTATAATGTAAGACTTATCTTCTAATTCGGTGACGAACTTACGAAGATTTCCTGCGTAGCTGGTGTTGTAGAGGCGTCGCAGAAGTTCCTCACAGGGGGTCTGCGTTTTTAATTCGTTGATAAGGAGTGTCCTTAGTTCCGGCCAGGTGTTAGATTGTCCAATTTGTGAGAGTCGTTGTGCTTCTCCGGTGAGCTGCATCTCGATTGCACTGAACAGTATGTTATGCTGCCTTATATCATTGGTTGGATATAGGTGCATAATAAAATCTATTCTCCTTATAAACGACGTCAGATTTTCTGGAGCTCCATCGTAATTTGCCACCTGTCTTAATGAAGACAGTGCTTGGTTGAGGTGGGCTTCGGTGAGTTCTACAGCCATTTTATATCTTTTAAATTTTTTGATTTTTCTGGATTTTAGTGATGGTTTGTTTTGGTTTTTTTTTTTTTGTGTTTTAGTGATGGTTTGTTTTGGTTTTTTTTTTTTTCTGGGTTTTAGTGATGTGTTGTTTTGTTTTTTTTTTCTGGGTTTTAGTGATGTGTTGTTTTGTTGATCTTCTGGGTTTTTTGTGGTGTTTTGTTTTGTTAATTTTCTGGGTTTTGGTTATGTTTTATTTTGGATTTTGGTTTTTTGTTCGCACACAAGTTGGCGGTTTTTGTTCCTCAATTGGATTTAATAGTTGTAACACACAGTTAATATTTTCGCGCACAGTTGGCGTAAATATTTTTTCTTTGGTTGCAACGCACAGTTGATACTTCCGCGCACAGTTGGCAGAAAATATTTTTCACTGTTGTAGACTTTTGAGCACTACCCGTAAATTCTTGATGTCGGATCGGAAATTTATTTTGTAGTGATTATTCACTAATTCTATGTAACGCACAGATAACAGTTCTACGCGTCGCACGGATAGAATAACAGTTCACTACAATAGTTATTCACCAATTCTATGTAACACACGGATAACAATTCTATATGTAACACGGATAGAATAACTTTTTTTTTTCCAATCCTACCGACTGCGCCAATTAAATATTCGATTTTCTCGATAAGGAAAAAAAAGATATTTTTCGTGAGTTAAGTAACGTACTTTATTATTTGAAAGAAAACTTAGAACTGATTACAAAAATGTCTTATGGTTATATTTATAGCTAAATTTGGGAGCCCTTTGGTGGCGTGGTTGATATTTCGACGATTTGATTGGTCCGATTTTAAGTGCTGAGTTAGCGTTCTCACGCCTTTGGTTGTTAGGGGACAATTATTATTTCAAGTGTTCAATTGTTTATGTTAGTTTTTATGGATTAGCGTTCATACGCTTTGGTTTTGAGGGGGACAATTATTACTTCAAGTGTTCGATTGTTTATGTTAATTTTTATGGATTAGCGTTCATACGCTTTGGTTTTGAGGGGGACAATTGTTTACGTTATGATTTTTAGGGGCCGAAATATTTATATGTTATTGGGTATTGGAGTCGGATATATGACTATATATACTTTGTGGGGTCGGAGATGCTTCCTTCTGCCTGTTACATTTTGGCGACTTTAATATACGATTTCACCCTATGGGTGTATGGTATAAAAATGCTTATCCTATGCCTTTAGTTGACGGCATTCTTAGTCGGCTACCGCAAGCAGATTTTATTTCAAGTATTGATCTAGCTAATAGACTAATCCTAGCGGGACTTACAATTAATGAAAAAGCAGTTTTGTCTCAAAGAAGTCAAATATCTTGGCCATGTTATGGGTAACCATTCGAACGGACCCTGATAAGGTGTCAGCGATCCAAGAATTCTCACTGCCCAAGTCTATAAAGCAAGTACGTAGGTTTTTAGGTCTCACGGGATGGTATCATAAGTTTATAAAAAATTATGCTGGTATTACCGCACCCATTTCCGACCCTGTGTACAGCACCTGTACTACATAGCCCTAATTTTAAAGCTTCTTTTTCTATACACTATGATGCTAGTCATACAGGTGTGGGAGGTGTACTTATGCAAACAGATAGCGAAGAAAATGAGAAGGCAATCGCATTCATGTCACGAAAACTAAATCGGTGTCAAAGGGCTTAATCCGTGACGGAAAAAGAATGCCTTGCGACTGTCCTGTGTGTAAAAAAAATTATATTGACGGTCAAGAATTCTCTATTATTACAGATCACGTGTCACTAAAATGGTTAATGACGCAAGTTGATTTAAGTTCTAGATTGGCGCGATGGGCACTTTAAACTGCAAGGATTCTCATTTAAAATAATGCATAGGAAAGGCTCAAAATTAGTACCTTAGCGAATGGTTTCGATCTGTCGTCAGACGCCTTCGACGCTGACGAGTATAAGAATTAAAAAACTAAGATTGAATTAAATCAATCACAGCTACTCGATGTCAAGGTTATACAAAAAGAGCACGTGGTTTTGTGCAGTGCGGCAGTAAAATAATCAGGATGTGTTCAAACGTTTAAGAGCACCTTCAAGTTTAATTGCGTCTATGCATTCGAGCCTCTCGGTCCTGCCAATGATTATCGCGAGTATTTAACCAATAGAAAAACAAAAACCAGAGGGCCGGGGCTAACTTCGGCATCTTTTTCCTTACCTATAGCCATCAAAGTGGAAAAACGTTTTATCTAAAAAGGCTAATGCTTGCGAAAGAGCCAACAATATTAGCACAGGAAATAACGAAGATATTGATCAAAGTCACTGTTTTCCACCGATCGTTCCTATAGGAGCTATATGATATAGTAACCCGATATTTATCACAGTCATTAACAGATATAACAAATATTTAATTTGAAAGCAATCGCGTCAAAAGTAACGAAGTTATTGACAAAAGTCACTGTTTTCGACCGATCGTTCCTCTGGGAGCTATATGATATAGTCACCCGATCTCGATCAAATTTGGCAGAGTTGCTTATTAGTATAATAAACTCATCAATATTAAATTTCACGACAATAGCTCAGAAAATAACGAAGTTATTGAGAAAAGTCGCTGCTCGTGACTTTGATGTTTGTATGGCAGCTATATGATATAGTGGTCCGATCCGATCCCCTGCAGTATATACAAGCCTACATGCAAAATTTCAACTCCGTAGCTCTAACGGTCTAGGATGAGTTTGCGTTGATCCAGACGGATGTACAGACGGACAGACAAAAGGACAGACATGGCTATATGAACTCGTCATGCTGATCAAGAATATATGTACTTTATATGGTCGGAGATGCTTCCTTCTATGCGTTGCACACTTCTGACCAAAATTAATATACCCTTTTTGCAAGGGTATAAAAACCTTGAAGCAATGAACTTCAGGTCTTACTAATCGCGTACGGACCGAAACAGTCGCAACGCATTGGCATGGCCTAGGGACTTTCGAAGACAATGTTCTTGTAATTTTTAGACATCCCATACTTATAATAGAGAGATACTTCGCATACCCATACTTCGCAGAGAGAGAGAGGATACGAATAATGTTAATGTTAATGTTAATGTGCTTAATCGAATACGGGTGCTTCAAACAAAATCAGAGGCTTCTGTAGTCAGATAGATTCATAATTTTTGTTTTATGGTTTGACTTACAGTTTTACTTACAGTAGTCCTTAAAACATCTTATCTATTTTTAAACAGCCTCCGCTTCGAAAGATCTTTCGCCGCTGGATTAAAACTGTAAGTCAAACCATAAAACAAAAATTATGAATTGATTCGGGGTATACGTTTTTAGAACCTTTTAATATGTTGGACGTTTGTGCCATTGCCAATACTTGAATTTATTAGGAAATTTAACCGTCTCGTTTTATTTTCATCCTTTTCTCAGTTGATTTGATTCAATTTTTGTAATTTTTATTAAATTTTGGTTTTTGTACCCTAATCTCAAGATAACGAATAAGATAATTATGTTTGATACCGACTTGTTGCATCGGATACATTTCGAAATCGAGGATAAATTCCAAACTTATTATCCGACCAGTATTTACTTTAAAGTATGAAGATGACCTTGAACAGGCAAAAACAAATTCGGTAACCTGTAATTTAGTACTAATCCTACTTTGGGTAGCTTCGCGCAATAACTTCATTAATTTGGAATATTAAGTTCGTTTGTTTCCGAAAGAGATATGAAGAATGAATTAAATTAGGAAATGAATCCTGCCTTGGTCATAAGTTTACAAATTAATAAAATATTGTTCTTTGAAATGAACTCCCTATAAGCGTTAAATCTTAGTGAATAGGGATTCCGGGAGAAGGAAAATAACCCAATCTTCATTCGTTGAATTCAAAATATGAACTGATTTTATTTACTAAAGTACGGAGTTTATATAGGAAATCTTAGGCTCTAGTAGGTAACAATTGTTCTTAAGGAGATCTTATTCTAGTACGACTCACACCCACGCATTCGGGGGTTGAAAAATTATTATTATTTTGGGCACGGCGTCGGCCACTTGACATCCTGCCGTCGTGATCGTTTGGGTTAGTTTACAATTACAAGTGTTTTTCCCACAACGCGTGTGGCTGATAGTAATTCTAGTCATATGCTAGGTTAGTTGTTTTGTGACAAAGTACAGTTGTATTATATTTTCTTTAGTGCATCTGATTTGGTGAAGCCGCTTCAGATGAACCCGATGTTTATTCTTAAACATTCTGCAAGGGGCCGCCAAATGTGACGGTTTGGGATCTATGTTTAATCTTATGTTGTCTTATACAAATTATTATTAATATTAAAATTAGTATGATGACCAATATTAGGGAAGCATGGCCGGTTGCATGATGGACGTTTAAGCCTAGTAAATCGACATGATCTTCCTTTAATGAATGTAACTGACTTCCTAATCTTTGTAATTCTGCCGTATGATTTACCAAGTTGGCTTCCACTGGACTCCACTCTATATTTGGTATGTTACTAATATCGCTTATATGCGAAGTTGTTAAAGTTATGTAAGACTCTGACTGTACGCTATGATGAGCCACTAAAATTTTATCTTCTGCTCTAGCCGTGCAGCCTGGTCTGAGGCTCAAAATTCCTTGTTCCGGTATATCCACAACCTCCTGCTGTTCGTTACCACATTGGACTCTGGCCTTAGTTTTAGGTAGGACCTTGAATAACCAACTACTGCTACTATCTAGTTCTACCCAATACGATCTTGGCTCAACAACCGTGGTGTATAAACAGTTCGATTTTCTATTCTGTTTCAAGGGTGTCAGTTCACAGGCATTATCATTGGCGTTACTCCAAGGCCAATTTCCTTCACATGTTCTTCTGTTTGATTGCCAGGTTCGACATTTCTGCATTGCTGAATCTGACATTAAATGATACGAGTCTATTTCAAAATTATATATTAAGTACTGACTGTTTACATAAACTGTTACCAATTGATTACTGACCAATCGAACGGGAATCGGAATCACTCTGTAGAGAAAGGATGGATGTCTACTAAAGAGTGGTATTTTAGCATTTATAATTAATTTTTTGTCAACAAAAATTCCCTTGGCTGTTAACAGAGCATATATGTCCTTTAACTCAGTTCCGCTCCTTTTACCTGGCAGTACTAAAGTTTCAGATAATTTTTCTTTTATTTTGGTTATTTCTACTTTCATTTGGCTTGGTTTTAAAATATTGGTATTTAATCTACCATGGTTAATGTCTATCAATAAACTAATAATTCCTGTTTGAATTTTTTCACATTCATCAACCACGGAGCTTAATTGATTTATAATCATGAAAAACCGAATGGATTCTCTATACACGTAATAACTTTCTTTTAATAATTCTGTCATATTTTCAATCCGGTTGTTCATGTTGCCAAAGTTTTCATTTATCTCATTTATGGTAGTCTTAAGAATGTTTGCCGTGGAATCTACCACCGATGTCTGCCTTTCTTCTAGATGCTTTAAATTCTGCTGATTTGTAAATAAGTTTCTCATGTTTTCTTCCATTTGTATCCTATCGTCCGCATCCATGACACCGAATAATATATGGTACAATGAACCCATGAATTCAAACGGTGCTCGCTTGCGTCTTGTCTTTTCTTGAATCATGAATAGCATATTATTTTCCTCGATATCTTTAATTCGCTTAACCGTGTTGTTTAATACAAAATGACACTGGTCTTCGAAATTATACAGTTTTTGGCATAAGCTCCTCAATTTGGGAATCATTCTGTCACCTTGACTGAGCATTTCAAAATATGCCGACATGTTATAGTATACCACCAGATCCCATGAGGACGCTTCTACTTCCACTTCACCCATTGGATCTAAGTACAATGCGGCTGTTGGGTTTAGTTCTTTTACCGTTATTTTTGGTCGATTATCTTTAATGCTTGCTGCATTCGAAAATTGGCAAAGCAGCATCAACATTGCTAACATCATTACGGTTCCTATTTTGGACAGATGACCGAACCTGGTACCTTTCCGACATCGGTTCTCCTCCACGTCTTCTGATGATTTTACCCCAATAAGTGGACAGATTTTATTTATAGGCCTTGTAATTGACCCTTCCTGCAATTTGACTTTTACCACTCTTACTTTATCATCCCTGCCTTTGTGAATTTCCTCAATCTTGCCCAGAGGCCACCTGGCTGGGTGACAATTCTCATCTTTGATCAGGACGACCTGTCCATTCTCTAAGTTTTCTGTGGTTCGTCGCCACTTATTCCTTTGCTGGAGAGTATATAGATATTCGTCTTTCCATTTTAACCAGAAGTCTTTTTTCATTTTCTGAATTAATTTCCATCTGTCTAAATTTCCAATTTTTTCTTCTGATATGGACTCGGCTGCTTCTAATGTAGGTCTTCCAATTAAGAAATGACCGGGAGTTAACACCTCGTTGTTGTCCATATCTTCAACCGTCGTATACAACGGACGTGAGTTTAACACGGCTTCTATTTGGCACAACAATGTTGCCAGTTCCTCATATGTGAGGTTACTGTCTCCTATAACTCTTTTCAGGTGATACTTAACCGACTTTACCCCAGCTTCCCATATACCTCCGAAGTGGGGTCCTGCCGGGGGGCTAAAATGCCAGCTAATCTGTTCTCGCTCTAGCACAGGGGCCACCTGAACGTTGTCTTGAACTGCTTTTTTGAATTCTTCATCAAGCCTCCTAGCCGCACCTACAAAATTTGTACCATTATCAGAATAAATGTTAGCGCATTTACCCCGTCTTGCAACAAATCTTCGAAATGCTGCTAGGAAGGCATCAGTTGTCAAGTCACTAACAACTTCTAAATGCATTGCCTTAGTTGACAAGCAAACGAATACAGCTATGTATCCTTTGAATGTTTTTTGTCCCCGGTTTTTTGAGCACCTTATATGATATGGACCGGCAAAATCAATCCCCGTGTTATGAAATGGAGATGACACCGTAACCCTATTTTTGGGCAGGTTACCCATAATTTGCTCCGCAGTTACTTGGCGGTATCTGGCACATGTGACGCATTCCCTTAGGTATTTTTTAAGGGCGTTTCTCAATCCAAAAATCCAAAATTTCCTTTGAACTTGGCTTCTCATAAGGTTAATTCCTCCGTGTAAGGTTTCCTTATGAGCATCTTTAATCAACAGCATTGTTAGATGTGATTTATCCAAAATCACAGGATGTTTAGTATCAAAACATATGTTGGCATTTTGCAATCTTCCCCCAACGCGTAATATTCCATCGTTATCCAAAAATGGATTTAAGCTTAAAATTTTGCTTTTCATGTCAATTTGCTTGTTTTGCGTAAGACATGATATCTCTCTGCTAAATTGATATGCCTGTTGCTGTTTAATTATAAAATTTTTAGCATTCTTAAGCTCATTGACGGTTAAGTATGATGGGTACACTTTATCTCTTTTTTTAATGCCAATAAATCTTAACACATATGCTGTAATTCTGGCCAGCTTATTCATACAGGAATACTTTTCAATTAGCTCCTGCATAATACTACTCTCCGAATTTAATAGTACGGAATTTACCATAATCTTGTCATCGTCTGATTTTTGTTTAGGCCATTTATCTTTTGCCTCACCGAGCCACCTTGGCCCATTCCACCACAATTCACAATCTTTTAACTTATTTGGACAAATACCCCTTGAAGCTACATCTGCAGGGTTATCTTCAGATTTTACATGGTTCCACGTTATTTCTCTGATTTTTAGAATATCCTCTATGCGACGCCTTACGAATTTTTCCTTACTAGCACCGTTCTTTATCCAGCACAGCGTAATAGTAGAGTCACTCCAAGCGTATATTTCAGAAGGAGCAGCAATAGATTGCTGGACTCTTTGTAGTAATTGCGACAGCAAGTGTGCTGCACATAATTCTAATTTAGGAATAGTCTTCCTATTTTTGATTGGATTAACTTTGTTCTTGCTGGCTATTAAAGTAACTGCCTCACCTACTTTAGCATATACCACCGCAGCATATGCCTTTTCTGAAGCGTCAGCAAAACCATGAATCTGTAACAACATATTAGGCTGTGTCTTGATCCATCGGGGTAATCTGACTTCTTCCAGATAGACCAAATTATCCCTGAAGGATTTCCATTCTGTTGTTTCGTTATCGGACAACTCTTGATCCCAATTTTGCTCTGATAGCCACAACTTCTGCATAAATAACTTGCCTATTACCGTTACAGGTGCTAGCCAACCTAGTGGATCATAAATCTTGGCTAGTGTGGATAGCACACCTCTTTTATTCACCTTTCTGTTCTCGTCACAGTTTACCTTAAACTTAAATTCGTCTTTAATTGGTTCCCACTGTAACCCCAAGGTTTTAATTGCCTCGTTCTCATCAATTTTTAACACTTTATTATCGCCTGTATCAATAACCTCTTCAACAATTTCGGCCTTATTCGAAATCCATTTTCTCAAATTCATTCCTGCTTTTTCCAGCTCTCTGGAGACCTGCTGAACTTTGTGTTTTGATTCTTGTACTGTATTACCTCCAGTCATTAAATCATCCATGTAGAATTCATCTCGGATAATTTCCCTAATCACTTTATCCTGACATCTGTTTGCTATCTCTGCAAGTACCCTTGTAGCCAAATAAGGTGCTGATGCCGTACCGTATGTTACTGTTGTCAATTTATATATTCTTAATTTTCTCTGCGGTGAATTTCTCCATAAAATATGCAAATATTTTTGATCGTTTAGATCAATGTTTATCTGCCGATACATTTTTTCAATATCTGCAGATGCTACGTACTGCCATTTTCGCCACTTTACTATTATGTCGAATATGTCTTTTTGAAGCCGCGGCCCGATCCACATCACATCATTAAGACTTCTGTTATTCGTGGTTTTCGCGGAAGCGTCAAATACAATCTTAATTTAGTTGTCAGACTTGCTTCTTTTACTACTGCTTGATGTGGCAGGTAATACGCACCTTCATCCTTAGTTTCGACCATATGGCCCAACTCCAAATATTCGTTAATGAATTTTTCATACTCCTCCTTAAATTTTGGATTTTTCTGAAACTTTTTCTCCAAGTTAAGAAATCGCGCAGTTGCCTGCGCCTTCGAGTCACCTAATTCCTTTTCTTGCTTAAACGGAATCGTTACTACATATCTTCCTGAGGCATCAATCATAGTCGTCTTGTTGAAATTTTCTTCACATTCGCTAGCTTCTGTGTCATCTTTTTCATCTGCCTCCATTTCCCAAAACCGCTCCATATCTGTAATATCTATTGTTGTAGCTACTATAGACTCATTCCTTTTGACTTCGTACATCCCGACACGATCCAGCCAAATTGAGTATTTTGTCCTAGCAGGCCATTAATCTTGGCAACTCCACTTTTTAAGATGTGGGTGTATACGTCTATCCCTATTATCATATCGACCCTACCAGGTTTATTAAAGGTGGGGTCAGCTAGCACGTAAGTTTGCCATTTTGACATATCTACGTTTGCTATTTTTAACGGAAGAACTTTCATTAATTGAGGCAATACAATTGCTTCAACCTTAATAAGTTCCATTCAGAATCACGCGTCTTCAATTCAATATTTACCCTATACTTCGAGGTTCTAGGTTTTGTTGAAGATACGCCACTTATTTCCGTTTGTTTGTTGATCTTGGGTAACCTTAACATTTGAGCGGCTTCTTCAGATAAAATAGTGCTTTGAGATCCATTATCAATCAAGGCTCTTAATGTTTCATATTCTCCATTTATTTTTTTAACTTGTATTAGGGCTGTGGCCAACAATTTTTGCTCTGCCGTTACACAAGTATTCACCTTCGCCTGTTTTTCCCCAAAATGAAGAAGGCTATGGTGTCCCTTGCTGCACAATGAGCAGACCATTTCATTAGTGCATCTCTTGTTGCTTGAATGTTTCAAGCAACGTGTACACAGTTGCAATTTTTTGGCTATTTCCACCCTTTCTTTAGGTGTTAGCGCTTTAAACTTATAGCACAGAAATGCGCTATGCCAGGGACCTTTGCAGATCGGACAACCATCTTTGGAACCCGCAACCCACGTTTTTTGTAACGGTTTTTTCTCTTCCTTTCTCATGGCACTTAGCGAGCAATATCTTTGCTCCAAGTATTCCATGACATCAGATAGCTGTTGAATGTCCCTTGTTTTTCTAATTTGGCTCTCATACAATTGTAGAGCCTCTCTATCAAATTTTCGAAGTATGTGTTGAGCGAATATTACGTCAACTTCATCGGATAAATTTGCTTTTATTTTAATTAAGTGTATTGACTCATTAACTATGTCAATCACTCCTTTTACACTTTTTGCGGATTCATTGTTGATCATCGGTAAATCAACGATCCGACTTAATTGTTCGGAAAATACCCTCCGATTGTTTTCATACCTCTTGGTTAAGAGTTCCCAAGCGGCACTATAATTGTCAGCTGAACCTGACAGTAAATGAGCCACCATGCTCCTCGCTTCTCCCTTTAATGCGGATTTTAAATAATTGAATTTAAGAGTAAGACTTAAATCTTCTCTATTCTCAATTAATTCTGCAAATAACTCTACAAACAGGTCCCATTCTCTTGGCTCTCCAGAGAATGTGGGTACCTGAATCTTTGGCAACACCGGTAGTTCGCCTCTCACGGTTACATTCTCAATCTTAACATTTTCCTTATTGCTCATTTTCATTTCTAGCATTGACAATGAATTTCGGACATCGAATTGTAAATCATCCATTATATTCTTAACTTTTGCATCACTTGTTAATACTTGACATGCCTGAACTTTCTCCCATAAATATTTAATTTTATTAATATATAATATCCATGTCCCATTGCCTGTTGACTTCAACTCTACTACCTCCAAATATTCCTGGAGCTGTCGGACTCTATCCATAAACATCTCCTGGTTAACCTTAGGGTTTTCATTACTGGAGGTCGCATTCCCGCGCGACTCTCCTATGCTATCATCAACTATCTCTGACATGTTTGCCTCCGCTTCAACGCACACCGACTTACTAGTGCCTGGTTTTTCTGGCTCTCCTACGGCTATAATTTTGGCAACTATCTTTAACACTTCTTCGTGTATTTTATCTCTGAAATACTGATGATCGATCCCCTGCTGTAGCAATTTGTTATGGTTCGGTATCCACCGATTCCTTATCTCTTTTACTTCCTCGATCACCTTGTTAGTTAGGTTTCTAGTTTCTAAGGCTTCTAACTGCTTTAACCTTGTATGCAACTCTAACTGCTTCCCTAACAATTTGTCAGTCTTATTAGAAAGCATTTTTATCTTATAGGATATCGATATAATTATATAATGAAAATAATAAAATATGTATGTAGGTTGATGCAACTACTTATAACTATTTTAATTAATTTCTTATCTGATAATCCTGTTCGCTGCTGCTTGTCCGCCAATGGGTAGAGTTTGCCGTTTTTTTTTTTACTGTGTCGTCGCTCAGCTGCTGTTGTCCAGGGCCTATGGGCTCAGGCGGTACCGGTGCCGGACATCGCACCAGAATTATACTGCCACTGCACGTTCTTCAGTTTCTTCTTTGCAGCTTTCTTGTTGCTGTTGGTAGTTGCCGACTTGCAACTACATATAGTTCACTTTTTTCGATATTAGGGCTTCGAATACGCCACACACCAACTTTATATTTTATATATATTTTTTTTCACTTTATATATATATGGGCTTCGAATTAGCCACACACCAACTTTATATTTTTATATATATATATTTTTTCACTTTATATATATATGGGCTTCGAATTAGCCACACACCAACTTTATATTTTTATTTTTACCGCCGCCGAAATTATTGCAGTTGCTCGACTAGCCAAACTGCCTTTATATATTCGGTCGCACGCACTTTTATTTATTAAGCAATATTTTGCTTTTATATTATACTCTGTCTCTTACCACTGGTGGGGAAAACAAGAGTTTTTTTTTTTTTATTTTGCTACCTTTATCTGATCTTATCATAAGAATTCAGACCTTAAGGAGCTGATTCATTCTCTGAGTCTCTTACCACTGGTGGGGGAAAACTACAGAGTTCCTTTTACTCGAAGGACCAAAATAAATAGGGATTCCGGGAGAAGGAAAATAACCCAATCTTCATTCGTTGAATTCAAAATATGAACTGATTTTATTTACTAAAGTACGGAGTTTATATAGGAAATCTTAGGCTCTAGTAGGTAACAATTGTTCTTAAGGAGATCTTATTCTAGTACGACTCACACCCACGCATTCGGGGTTGAAAAATTATTATTATTTTGGGCACGGCGTCGGCCACTTGACATCCTGCCGTCGTGATCGTTTGGGTTAGTTTACAATTACAAGTGTTTTTCCCACAACGCGTGTGGTTGTTTTGTTTAGGTTAGTTGTTTTGTGACAAAGTACAGTTGTATTATATTTTCTTTAGTGCATCTGATTTGGTGAAGCCGCTTCAGATGAACCCGATGTTTATTCTTAAACACTTAGGAACCATGCAACCGATATGTTGGATGGATCCTCCTGTTCTGTTCTCAGGCCTTCTTTCTTTCGCCTCTTAACCTATACCGTTATCTCTTGGTGTCCTTAAGTACACGAATTTAAAATTTTATGTCTGTGTCGAATGTGAGTAACTATAGTTCTGGCTAATCTCTATCGTGTAACCCACTCCCAGCCGACCTGTGCCTAGCCGACCCTATCGCGTAGGCGGCCAGCACTATGACGAGCATCTGCTCAACACTCCTTGTGAGATTCAAAGTTACATATGCTTCAATGTAAATTCAGAAAGTAACAATATGCCTTAGCTCTATTTGAATATGTAAACATTCCTATTATCAACAGCGACACCAACACAACGGAAAATCTAATAAGCTGTTAGTGTATCAAAAGACACATTTTCCTCTTATTCTTTTTATAAATTTATTTGATGAGATAAATTCATTCGGGTGAGCGTTAGCAATTGATACATTTTCAATGGAAATATACATGTCAGGTACGATGGAGAGTTACAGAGGTTTAACAGCAGCAAGCGGACAGATGATTA